>NW_027275873.1:0-48802 GCF_030028105.1 Mobula birostris
ATGTAGGCGAAGCCATGCGAGGTTCACGGAAAACAGGGCGATATAGGGAAATGTATGAGTGGTGCGCAAGGCACAGCGATATAGGGGATGCTATGGGAGGTGCGTGAATACACAGAGATATAGGGGACGTGATGAGATGTGCATGAAAACGCAGTGATATTAGGGAAGGTATGAGAGGTGCACAAAAACACAGCGAGAAAGGAGAAGTTATGAGAGGTGTGCGAAAATACAGCGATATAGGGGAAGGTATGAAAGGTGCACGAAAACGCAGTGATATAAGGGAAGGTATAGGAGGTGCGCGAAAACAGGGCGATATAGGGAAGGTATGAGAGGTGCTCGAAGGCACAGCGATATAGGGGATGCTATGGGAGGTGCGCAAAAACACAGCGATATAGGAGACGGTATGAGATGTGCATAAAAACATGGCGATATAGGGGGAGGTATGAGAGGTGCGCGTAAACATGGCGATATAGGGGAAAGTATGAGAGGTGCACGAAAACTTGGTGTTACAGGGGAATGCATCAGAGGTGCCAGAAAACACAGCGATGTAGTGGAAGACATGAGAGGTGCGCGAGAACAGGGCAATATAGTGGAAGGTATGGAATGTGCGCGAAAACAGATGCGATATAGGGGAAGGTATGAGAGGTGCGCGAAGGCACAGCGATATAGGGGATGCTACGGGAGGTGCTCGAATACCCAGCGATACAGGGGACGTAATAGAATGTGCATAAAAACACGGCAATATAGGGGAAGTTATGAGAGGTGCGCAAAAATGCAGCAATACAGGGGAAGTTATGAGAGGTGCGTGAAAACACAGCGATATAAGGGGAGGTATGAGAGGTACACAAAAACGCAGCGATATAGGGGAAGGTGTGGGAGGTGCTCGAAAACAGGGCGATATAGGGAAAGGTATGAGACGTGTGCGAAAACACCGTGATATAGGGGAAGACATGAGAGGTGCGCAAAAACAGGGCAATATAGTGGAACCTATGGGATGTTGGCGAAACCACGGCGATACAGCGGAATATATCAGAGGTGCGGAAAACACAGCGATATAGGGGACGCTATGGGACATTCGCAAAAAAACAGTGATATAGGGGAAAGTATGAGAGGTGTGCGAGAACACGGCGATATAGGGGAAATTGTAAGAGGTGTGCGAAAACACGGCGATACGGCAAAATGTATCAGATGTGCTGGAAAACACAGCGATATAGGGGAAGTATTGAGACGAGCGAAAACATAACGATCTAGGTGAAGACATGAGAGGTGCGCGAAAACACGGCGATAGAGGGGAAGCTATGAGAGGTGAGCAAAAACAGGGCTATACAGGGGAACCTATGAGAGGTGAGCAATAACACAGGGATAAAGGTGAATCTATGGGATGTGCATGAAAACACAGTGATATCGGGGAAGTTATGGGAGCTGCGCGAAAACAGGGCAATATAGGGGAAGGTATGAGAGGTGCACTAAAACACAGCGATACAGGGGAAGGAATGGGAGGTGTGCGAAAACAGGGCGATATAGGGGAAGGTATGAGAGGTGCGCGAAAACACAGTGATATAGGGGATGCTATGGGACGTGCGCAAAAACACAGTGATGTAGTGGAAGGTACGAGAGGTGTGCAAGAACATGGCTATATGGGGGAAATTATGAGAGGTCCGCGAAAACACGGCGATATATGAGAAGTTATGAGAGGTGTGTGAAAACACAGCGATGTAGGGGAAGTTGTGAAGGTATGAGAGGTGCACGAAAACACAGCGATATAGGGGAAGGAATGAGAGGTGCGCGAAGGCACAGTGATATAGGGGACGGTATGAGATGTGCATGAAAACACGGAGATATCGGGGAAGAAATGAGAGATGAGTGAAAACACGGCGATATAGGGGTAAGTATGAGAGGTGCGCAAAAACACGGCGATACAGGGGAATGCATCAGATGTGCGAGAAAACACAGCGATATAAGGGAAGTTATGAGAGAAGCAAAAACACAGCTATATAGGGGAGACATGAGAGGTGCAAGAAAACAGGGCAATATAGTGAGAGCTATGGGATGTGTATGAAAACAGGGCGATATAGGGGAAGGTATGAGAGCTGCGCAAAAACACAGCAATATAGGGGACTCCATGGGACGTGCGTGAAAACACAGCGATATAGGGGAAGGAATGCGAGCTGCGCGAGAACACGGCAATATAGGGGAAAGTAGGAGAGGTGCGCGAAAACTTGGAGTTATAGGGGAATGCATCAGAGGTGTGAGAAAACACAGCGATATAGGGGAAGATATGAGAGGTGCGCGAAAACAGGGCAATGTAGTGGAAGCTATGGGACGTGCGCGAAAACACAGTGATATAGGGGATGGTATGAGAGGTGTGTGAGAACACGGCGATATAGGCGAAATTATGAGAGGTGCGCGAAAACACGGCGATACAGGAGAATTAATGAGAAGAGCGAAAACATAGCGATCTAAGTGAAGACATGAGAGGTGCGCGAAAACACGGCGATATAGGAGAAGCTATGAGAGGTGAGCAAAAACACGGCGATATAGGGGAATCTAGGAGAGGTGAGCAATAACACAGCGATAAAGGTGAAGCTATGGGATGTGCGCAAAAAGAAAGCGATATAGGGGAATATATGAGAGCTGCGCGAAAACACAGCAATACAGGGGAAGGTATGAGAGGAGTATGAAAACAGGGCGATATAGGGGAAGTTATGAGAGGTGCGTGAAAACCCAGCGATATAGGGGACATTAAGAGATGTGCATGAAAACACGGCGATATTGGGGAAGCCATGAGAGGTGCACAAAAATACAGCGATATAGGAGAAGTTATGAGAGGTGCGTGAAAACACAGCGATATAGGGGGAGGTATGAAAGGTGCACGAAAACACAGCATTATGGGAGAATGTATGGGAGGTGCGCGAAAACAGGGCGATATAGGGGAAGGTATGAGAGGTGCTCGAAGGCACAGCAATATAGGGGATGCTATGGGAGGTGCGCGAAAACACAGTGAAATAGGGGAAGACATGAGAGGTGCGCAAAAACAGGGCAATATAGTGGAAGCTATGGGATGTGCGCGACAACACGGAGATACAGGGGAATGCTTCAGAGGTGCGAGAAAACACAGCGATATAGGGGACTCTATGGGACTTGCGGGAAAACAGAGTGATGTAGTGGAAGGTATGAGAGGTCCTCGAGAACACGGCGATATGGGGAAATTATAAGAGGTGCACGAAAACACAGCGATATAGGGGACGATATGAGATGAGCACGAATACACGGCGATATTGGGGAAGCCATGAGAGGTGCGTGAAAACACAGCGATATAGGGGAAGGTATGAGAGGTTCACGAAGGCAAAGCGATATAGGGGGTGCTATGGGAGGTGCGCAAAAACACAGCGATATAGGAGACGGTATGTGATGTGCATAAAAACATGGCGATATAGGGGCAGGTATGAGAGGTTCGCGTAAACACGGCGATATAGGGGAAAGTATGAGAGGTGCGCGAATACTTGGCGTTACAGGGGAATGCATCAGAGGTGCCAGAAAACACAGCGATGTAGTGGAATACATGAGAGGTGCGCGAAAACAGGGCAATATAGTGGAAGCTATGGGATGTGCACGAAAACAGGGCGATATAGGGGAAGCTATGAGAGGTGCGTGAAAACACAGCGATATAGAGGACGCAATGGAACGTGCGCGAAAACACAGTGATGTAGGGGAAGTTATGAGAGGTGTGCGGGAACACGGCGATATAGGGTAAATTATGAGAGGTGTGCGAAAACACGGCGATACGGGAGAATGTATCAGACGTGCGAGAAAACGCAGCGATATAGGGGAAGTATTGAGAGGATCGTAAACATAGCGATCTAGGTGAAGACATGAGAGGTGCGCGAAAACATGGTGATATAGGGGAAGCTATGAGAGGTGAGCAATAACACAGCGATAAAGGTGAATCTATGGTATGTGCGCGAAAAGACAGCGATATAGGGGAAGTTATGAGAGGTGCTCAAGGCACAGCGATATAGGGGATGCTATGGGAGGTGCGTGAATACACAGTGATATAGCGGACGTGATGAGATGTGCATGAAAACGCAGTGATATTAGGGATGTTATGAGAGGTGCACAAAAACACAGCGATATAGGAGAAGTTATGAGACGTGTGCGAAAACACAGCGATATAGGGGAAGGTATGAAAGGTGCACGATAATGCTGTGATATAAGGGAAGGTATAGGAGGTTCGCGAAAACAGGGCGATATAGGGCAAGGTATGAGAGGTGCACGAAGGCACAGTGATATAGGGGATGCTATGGGAGGTGCGCAAAAGCACAGCGATATAGGAGACGGTATGAGATGTGCATAAAACATGGCGATATAGGGGCAGGTATGAGAGGTGCGCATAAAAACGGTGATATAGAGGAAAGTATTAGAGGTGCATGAAAAATTGGCGTTACAGGCGAATGCATTAGAGGTGCCAGAAAACACAGCGATGTAGTGGAAGACATGAGAGGTGCGCGAAAACAGGGCAATATAGTGGAAGGTATGGATGTGCGCGAAAATAGGGCGATATAGTGGAAGGTATGAGAGGTGCGCGAAGGCACAGCGATATAGGGGAAGGTATGGAAGGTGCTCGAAAACACATTGATACAGGGAACTGTATCAGAAGTGCGAGAACACAGAGCGATATAGGGGAAGTAGTGAGAGGAGCGGAAACACAGCGATGCAAGTGAAGAAATGAGAGGTGCGTGAAAACACGGCGATATAGGGGAAGGTATGAGAGGTGCGCAAAAACACAGCAATGTAGGCGAAACCATGGGAGGTGCACGGGAAACAGGGCGATATAGGGGAAAGTATGAGCGATGCATGAAGGCACAGCGATATAGGGGATGCTATGGGAGGTGCGTGATTACACAGAGATATAGGAGCCGTTATGAGATGTGCATGAAAACACGACGATATTGGGGAAGCCATGAGAGGTGTGCGAAAATACAGCGATATAGGGGACGGTATGGGAGGTGTACGAAAACAGGGCGACATAGGGGAAGGTATGAGAGGTGCGTGAAGGCACAGTGATATAGGGGATGCTATGGCAGTTGCGCGAATACACAGCGATATATGGGACGTTAAGAGATGTGCATGAAAACGCGGCGATATTGGAGAAGCCATGAGAGGAGCGCAAAAATACGGCGATATAGGAGAAATTATGAGAGGTGCGTGAAAACACAGCGATATAGGGGGAGGTATGAGAGGTGCACAAAGGCACAGCAATATAAGGGATGCTATGGGAGGTGCGCGAATACACAGCGATATAGGGGACGCAATGAGATGTGCATGAAAACACGGCAATAGAGGGGAAGGTATAAGAGCTGCACAAAAATACAGCGAATTAGGAGAAGTTATGAGAGGTGCGTGAAAACACAGCGATACAAGGGAAGGTATGAGAGGTGCACGAAAACACAGCAATATTGGGGAAGATATCGGTGGTGCGCGAAAACCGGGCGATATAGTGGAAGTTATGAGAGGTGCGCGAAGGCACAGCGATATAGGGGATGCTATGAGAGGTGCGCGAAAACACCGTGATATAGGGGAAGACATGAGAGGTGCGCAAAAACAGGGCAATATAGTGGAACCTATGGGATGTGCGCGAAACCACAACGATACAGGGGAATGTATCAGAGGTGCGAGAAATCACAGCGATATAGGGGACGCTATGGGACATGCGCAAAAAAACAGTGACATAGGGGAAGGTATGAGGGGTGTGCGAGAACACGGCGATATAGGGGAAATTGTAAGAGGTGCGCAAAAACATGGCAATACAGGAGAATATATCAGAGGTGCGAGAAAACACAGCGATATAGGGGAAGTAATGATAGGAGCGAAAACATAGCGATATAGGTGAAGACATGCGAGGTGCGCAAAAACACGGCGATATAGGGTAAGCTATGAGAGGTGAGCAATAACGCAGCGATCAAGGTGAAGCTATGGGATGTGCGCGAAAACAGCGGTGTAGGCGAAGCTATGGGAGGTGCGCGAAAACACAGCGATATAGGGGACGGTATGAGATGTGCATGAATACACGGCGATATTGGGGAAGCCATGAGAGGTGCCTGAAAACACAGTGATATAGGGGAAGGTATGAGAGGTGTGCAAAAACACAGCGATATAGGAGAAGTTAAGAGAGGTGCGCGAAAACACAGCGATATAGGGGAAGCTATGAGAGGTGCGCAAGGCACAGCGATATAGGGAATACTATGGGATATGCGCGAATACACAGTGATATAGGGGACGTGATGAGATGTGCATGAAAACGCAAAGGTATTAGGGAAGGTATGGGAGGTGCACGAATACACAGCGATATAGGGGACGTTATGAGATGTGCATAAAATCACGGCGATATAGGGGAAGTTATGAGAGGTGCGCAAAAATACAGAAATATAGGGCAAGTTATGAGAGGTGCGTGAAAACACAACGATATAGGGGGAGGTATGAGAGGTACACGAAAACGCAGCGATATAAGGGAAGGTATAGGAGTTGCGTGAAAACAGGGCAATATAGGGGAAGGTATGAGAGGTGCACGAAAACACAGCGATATAGGAGATGGTATGAGATGTGCATAAAAACATGGCGATATAGGGGGAGGTATGAGAGTTGCGTGAAAACTTGGCGTTACAGGGGAATGCATCAGAGGTGCCAGAAAACACAGCTATGTAGTGGAATACATGAGAGGTGCGCAAAAACAGGGCAATATAGTGGAAGCTATGGGATGTGCATCAAAACAGGTCGATATAGGGGAAGCGATGAGAGGTGCGCGAAAACAGCGATATAGGGGAAGCAATGGGACGTGCGTGAAAACAGGGCGATATAGGGGAAGCGATGAGAGGTGCGCGAAAACACAGCGATATAGGGGAAGCAATGGGACGTGCGCGAAAACACAGTGATATAGGGGAAGGTATGAGAGGTGTGCGAGAACACGGTGATATAGGGGAAATTATGAGAGGTGTGCGAAAACACGGCGATACGGCAAAATGTATCAGATGTTCGAGAAAACACAGCGATATAGGGGAAGTATTAAGAGGAGCGAAAACATAGCGATCTAGGTGAAGACATGAGAGGTGCACGAAAACACGTCGATACAGGGAACTGTATCAGAAGTGCGAGAATACAGAGCGATATAGGGGAAGTAATGAGAGGAGCTGAAACACAGCGATACAGGTGAAGAAATGAGCGGTGCGCGAAAACACGGCGATATAGGGGAAGGTATGAGAGGTGCACAAAAACACAGCGATGTAGGCGAAGCCATGGGAGGTGCACGGGAAACAGGGCGATATAGGGGAAGGTATGAGCGATGCACGAAGGCACAGCTGTATAGGGGATGCTATGGGAGGTGCGTGAATACACAGAGATATAGGAGACGTTATGAGATGTGCATGAAAACACGGCGATATTGGGGAAGCCATGAGACGTGTGCGAAAATACAGCGATATAGGGGACGGTATGGGAGGTGCGCAAAGGCACAGCGATGTAGAGGATGCTATGGCAGGTGCGCGAATACACAGCGATATACGGGACGTTATGAGATGTGCATGAAAACGCAGCGATATTAGGGAAGGTATGAGAGGTTCACAAAAGCAAGGCGACATAGGAGAATGAATGGGAAGTGTGCGAAAGCAGGGCGATATAGGTGAAGGTATGAGAAGTGCGCGAAGGCACAGCAATATGTGGGAGGCTATGGGAGGTGCGCGACTACACAGTGATATAGGGGATGTTTTGAGATGTGCATAAAAACACAGCGATATAGTGGAAGTTATGAGAGTTGCGCAAAAATGCAGCAATATAGGAGAAGTTATGAGAGGTGCGTGAAAACACAGTGATATAGGGGAAGGCATGAGAGGTACGCGAAGGCACAGTTATATAGGGGTGCTATGGGAGGTGCACGAATACACAGCGATATAGGGGACGTTATGAGATGTGCATGAAAACACGGCAATATAGGGGAAGGTATGAGAGGTGCCCGAAAACACAGCGTTATAGGGGACGCTATGGGACGTGCGCGAAAACACGGCGATATAGGGGAAATTATGAGAGGTGCGCGAAAACACGGCGATACAGGGGAATGTATCAGAGGTGCGAGAAAACACAGCGAGATAGGGGAAGTAATGAGAGGAGCGAAAACATAGCAATCTAGGTGAAGACATGAGAGGTGCGCGAAAACACAGCGATATAGGGGAAGCTATGAAAGGTGAGCAAAAACACGGCGATATAAGGGAAGTTCTGAGAGGTGTGCAATAACACAGTGATAAAGTTGAACCTATGGGATGTGTGCGAAAAGACACCGATATAGGGGAAGGTATGGGAGGTGCGCAAGGCACAGCGATATAGGGGATGCTATGGGAGGTGCGTGAATACACAGCGATATAGGGGACGTTATGAGATGTGCAGGAAGAAGCAGCGATATACGGGACGTTATGAGATGTGCATGAAAACGCAGCGATATTAGGGAAGGTATGAGAGGTTCACAAAAACACAGCAACATAGGAGAATGAATGGGAAGTGTGCGAAAACAGGGCGATATAGGCGAAGGTATGAAAAATGCGCGAAGGCACAGCAATACGTGGGAGGCTATGGGAGGTGCGTGACTACACAGTGATATAGGGGACGTTATGAGATGTGCATAAAAACACAGCGATATGGGGGAAGTTATGAGAGGTGCGCAAAAATGCAGCAAAATTGGAGAAGTTATGAGAGGTGCGTGAAAACACAGCGATATAGGGGAAGGTATGAGAGGTGTGCGAAAACAGGGCGATATAGGGGAAGGTATGAGAGGTGTGCGAGAACACAGCAATATAGAGGAAATTCTAAGAGTGCGCGAAAACATGGCAATACAGGAGAATGTATCAGAGGTGCGAGAAAACACAGCGATATAGGGGAAGTAATGATAGGAGCAAAACCATAGCGATATAGGTGAAGACATGTGAGGTGCGCAAAAACACAGCGATATAGGGGAAGCTATGAGAGGTGAGCAATAACACAGCCATCAAGGTGAAGCTATGGGTTGTGCGCGAAAACAGCGATGTAGTCGAAGCTATGGGAGGTGCACGAAAACATAGCGATATCGGGGAAGGTATGGGAGGTGCGCGAAAACAGGGCGATATAGGGGAAGGTATGAGAGGTGCGCGAAGGCACAGTGATATAGGGGATGCTACGGGAGGTGCGCGAATGCACAGCGATATAGGGGACGTTATGAGATGTGCATGAAAACACGGCAATATAGGGGAAGCTATGAGATGTACGTAAAAGTACAGCGATATAGGAGAAGTTATGAGAGGTGCGTGAAAACACAGCGATATAGGGGAAGGTATGAGAGGTGCACAATAATACAGCGATATAGGGGAAGGTATGGGAGGTGCGCGAAAACAGGGCGATATAGGGGACGTTATGAGATGTGCATGAAAACACGGCAATATAGGGGAAGGTAAGAGAGGTGCCCGAAAACACAGCGTTATAGGGCATGCTATGGGACGTGCACGAAAACACGGCGATATAGGGGAAATTATGAGAGGTGCGCAAGGCACAGCGATATAGGGAATACTATGGGATATGCGCGAATACACAGTGATATAGGGGACGTGATGAGATGTGCATGAAAACGCAAAGGTATTAGGGAAGGTATAGGAGGTGCACGAATACACAGCGATATAGGGGACGTTATGAGATGTGCATAAAATCACGGCGATATAGGGGAAGTTATGAGAGGTGCGCAAAAATACAGAAATATAGGGCAAGTTATGAGAGGTGCGTGAAAACACAACGATATAGGGGGAGGTATGAGAGGTACACGAAAACGCAGCGATATAAGGGAAGGTATAGGAGGTGCGTGAAAACAGGGCAATATAGGGGAAGGTATGAGAGGTGCACGACAACACAGCGATATAGGAGACGGTATGAGATGTGCATAAAAACATGGCGATATAGGGGGAGGTATGAGAGTTGCGTGAAAACTTGGCGTTACAGGGGAATGCATCAGAGGTGCCAGAAAACACAGCTATGTAGTGGAATACATGAGAGGTGCGCAAAAACAGGGCAATATAGTGGAAGCTATGGGATGTGCACGAAAACAGGTCAATATAGGGGAAGCAATGAGAGGAGCGCGAAAACAGCGATATAGGGGAAGCAATGGGACGTGCGCGAAAACAGGGCGATATAGGGGAAGCGATGACAGGTGCGCGAAAACACAGCGATATAGGGGAAGCAATGGGACGTGCGCGAATACACAGTGATATAGGGGAAGGTATGAGAGGTGTGCGAGAACACGGTGATATAGGGGAAATTATGAGAGGTGTGCGAAAACACGGCGATATTGGGGAAGGTATGGGAGGTGCGCGAAAGCAGGGCGATATAGGGGAAGTTATGAGAGGTGCGCGAATGCACAGCGATTATAGGGGATGCTATGAGAGGTGCGCGAAAACACCGTGATATAGGGGAAGACATGAGAGGTGCGCAAAAACAGGACAATATAGTGGAACCTATGGGATGTGCGCGAAACTACGGCGATACAGGGGAATGTATCAGAGGTGCGAGAAAACACAGCATTATAGGGGATGCTATGGGAGGTGCGCGAAAACACAGCGATACAGGGGAATGTATCAGAGGTGCGAGAAAACACAGCGAGATAGAGGAAGTAATGAGAGGAGCGAAAACATAGCGATCTAGGTGAAGACATGAGAGGTGCGCGAAAACACAGTGATATAGGGGAAGCTATGAAAGGTGAGCAAAAACACTCTGATATAGGGGAAGCTCTGAGAGGTGTGCAATAACACAGTGATAAAGTTGAATCTATGAGATGTGTGCGAAAAGACACCGATATAGGGGAAGGTATGGGAGGTGCGCAAGGCACAGCGATATAGGGGATGCTATGGGAGGTGCGTGAATACACAGCGATATAGGGGAAGGTATGAGAGGTGCACAATAATACAGCGATATAGGGGAAGGTATGGGAGGTGCGCGAAAATAGGGCGATATAGGGGACGTTATGAGATTTACATGAAAACACATCAATATAGGGGAAGGTATGAGATGTGCACAAAAATACAGCGATATAGCAGAAGTTATGAGAGGTGCGTGAAAACACAGCGATACAGGGGAAGGTATGAGAGGTGCGCGAAAACACAGCAATATAGGGGACGCTATGGGAGGTGCGCGAAAACACAGCGATAAAGGGGACAGTACGAGATGTGCATGAATACACGGCGATATTGGGGAAGCCATGAGAGGTGCATGAAAACACAGCGATATAGGGGAAATTATGAGAGGTGTGCGAAAACACAGCGATATAGGGGAAGGTATGAGAGGTGTGCGAGAACACGGTGATATAGGGGAAATTATGAGAGGTGTGCGAAAACACGGCGATACGGCAAAATGTATCAGATGTGCGAGAAAACACAGCGATATAGGGGCAGTATTAAGAGGAGCGAAAACATAGCGATCTAGGTGAAGACATGAGAGGTGCGCGAAAACACGTTGATACAGGGAACTGTATCAGAAGTGCGAGAATACAGAGCGATATAGGGGAAGTAATGAGAGGAGCTGAAACACAGCAATATAGGTGAAGAAATGAGAGGTGCGCGAAAACACGGCGATATAGGGGAAGGTATGAGAGGCACACGAAGGCACAGCGATATAGGGGATGCTATGGGAGGTGCACGAAAACACAGCGATATAGGAGACGGTATGAGATGTGCATAAAAACATGGCGATATAGGGGGAGGTATGAGAGTTGCGTGAAAACTTGGCGTTACAGGGGAATGCATCAGAGGTGCCAGAAAACACAGCTATGTAGTGGAATACATGAGAGGTGCGCAAAAACAGGGCAATATAGTGGAAGCTATGGGATGTGCACGAAAACAGGTCGATATAGGGGAAGCGATGAGAGGTGCGCGAAAACAGTGATATAGGGGAAGCAATGGGACGTGCGCGAAAACAGGGCGATATAGGGGAAGCGATGAGAGGTGCGCGAAAACACAGCGATATAGGGGAAGCAATGGGACGTGCGCGAAAACACAGTGATATAGGGGAAGGTATGAGAGGTGTGCGAGAACACGGTGATATAGGGGAAATTATGAGAGGTGTGCGAAAACACGGCGATACGGCAAAATGTATCAGATGTTCGAGAAAACACAGCGACATAGGGGAAGTATTAAGAGGAGCGAAAACATAGCGATCTAGGTGAAGACATGAGAGGTGCACGAAAACACGTTGATACAGGGAACTGTATCAGAAGTGCGAGAATACAGAGCGATGTAGGGGAAGTAATGAGAGGAGCTGAAACACAGCGATATAGGTGAAGAAATGAGCGGTGCGCGAAAACACGGCGATATAGGGGATGGTATGAGAGGTGCACAAAAACACAGCGATGTAGGCGAAGCCATGGGAGGTGCACGGGAAACAGGGCGATATAGGGGAAGGTATGAGCGATGCACGAAGGCACAGCTGTATAGGGGATGCTATGGGAGGTGCGTGAATACACAGAGATATAGGAGACGTTATGAGATGTGCATGAAAACGCAGCGATATTAGGGAAGGTATGAGAGGTTCACAAAAGCAAGGCGACATAGGAGAATGAATGGGAAGTGTGCGAAAGCAGGGCGATATAGGTGAAGGTATGAGAAGTGCGCGAAGGCACAGCAATATGTGGGAGGCTATGGGAGGTGCGCGACTACACAGTGATATAGGGGATGTTTTGAGATGTGCATAAAAACACAGCGATATAGGGGAAGTTATGAGAGTTGCGCAAAAATGCAGCAATATAGGAGAAGTTATGAGAGGTGCGTGAAAACACAGTGATATAGGGGAAGGCATGAGAGGTACGCGAAGGCACAGTTATATAGGGGTGCTATGGGAGGTGCACGAATACACAGCGATATAGGGGACGTTATGAGATGTGCATGAAAACACGGCAATATAGGGGAAGGTATGAGAGGTGCCCAAAAACACAGCGTTATAGGGGACGCTATGGGACGTGCGCGAAAACACGGCGATATAGGGGAAATTATGAGAGGTGCGCGAAAACACGGCGATACAGGGGAATGTATCAGAGGTGCGAGAAAACACAGCGAGATAGGGGAAGTAATGAGAGGAGCGAAAACATAGCAATCTAGGTGAAGACATGAGAGGTGCGCGAAAACACAGCGATATAGGGGAAGCTATGAAAGGTGAGCAAAAACACGGCGATATAAGGGAAGCTCTGAGAGGTGTGCAATAACACAGTGATAAAGTTGAACCTATGGGATGTGTGCGAAAAGACACCGATATAGGGGAAGGTATGGGAGGTGCGCAAGGCACAGCGATATAGGGGATGCTATGGGAGGTGCGTGAATACACAGCGATATAGGGGACGTTATGAGATGTGCAGGAAGAAGCAGCGATATTAGGGAAGATATAAGAGGTGCACAAAAACACAGCGATATAGGAGAAGTTATGAGAGGTGCGTGAAAACACAGCGATATAGAGGGAGGTATGAGAGGTGCACGAAAACAGGGCGATATAGGGGAAGGTATGAGAGGTGTGTGAGAACACAGCAATATAGAGGAAATTCTAAGAGTGCGCGAAAACATGGCAATACAGGAGAATGTATCAGAGGTGCGAGAAAACACAGCGATATAGGGGAAGTAATGATAGGAGCAAAACCATAGCGATATAGGTGAAGAGATGCGAGGTGCGCAAAAACACGGCGATATAGGGGAAGCTATGAGAGGTGAGCAATAACACAGCCATCAAGGTGAAGCTATGGGTTGTGCGCGAAAACAGCGATGTAGTCGAAGCTATGGGAGGTGCACGAAAACATAGCGATATCGGGGAAGGTATGGGAGGTGCGCGAAAACAGGGCGATATAGGGGAAGGTATGAGAGGTGCGCGAAGGCACAGTGATATAGGGGATGCTACGGGAGGTGCGCGAATGCACAGCGATATAGGGGACGTTATGAGATGTGCATGAAAACACGGCAATATAGGAGAAGGTATGAGATGTACGTAAAAGTACAGCGATATAGGAGAAGTTATGAGAGGTGCGTGAAAACACAGCGATATAGGGGAAGGTATGAGAGGTGCACAATAATACAGCGATATAGGGGAAGGTATGGGAGGTGCGCGAAAACAGGGCGATATAGGGGACGTTATGAGATGTGCATGAAAACACGGCAATATAGGGGAAGGTAAGAGAGGTGCCCGAAAACACAGCGTTATAGGGCATGCTATGGGACGTGCGCGAAAACACGGCGATATAGGGGAAATTATGAGAGGTGCGCGAAAACACGGCGATACAGGGGAATGTATCAGAGGTGCGAGAAAACACAGCGAGATAGAGGAAGTAATGAGAGGAGCGAAAACATAGCGATCTAGGTGAAGACATGAGAGGTGCGCGAAAACACAGTGATATAGGGGAAGCTATGAAAGGTGAGCAAAAACACGGCGATATAGGGGAAGCTCTGAGAGGTGTGCAATAACACAGTGATAAAGTTGAATCTATGAGATGTGTGCGAAAAGACACCGATATAGGGGAAGGTATGGGAGGTGCGCAAGGCACAGCGATATAGGGGATGCTATGGGAGGTGCGTGAATACACAGCGATATAGGGGAAGGTATGAGAGGTGCACAATAATACAGCGATATAGGGGAAGGTATGGGAGGTGCGCGAAAATAGGGCGATATAGGGGACGTTATGAGATTTGCATGAAAACACATCAATATAGGGGAAGGTATGAGATGTGCACAAAAATATAGCGATATAGCAGAAGTTATGAGAGGTGCGTGAAAACACAGCGATACAGGGGAAGGTATGAGAGGTGCGCGAAAACACAGCAATATAGGGGACGCTATGGGAGGTGCGCGAAAACACAGCGATAAAGGGGACAGTACGAGATGTGCATGAATACACGGCGATATTGGGGAAGCCATGAGAGGTGCATGAAAACACAGCGATATAGGGGAAATTATGAGAGGTGCGCAAAAACACGGCGATACAGGGGAATGTATCAGAGGTGCGAGAAAACACAGCGAGATAGGGGAAGTAATGAGAGGAGCGAAAACATAGCGATCTAGGTGAAGACATGAGAGGTGCGCGAAAACACAGCGATATAGGGGAAGCTATGAAAGGTGAGCAAAAACACGGCGATATAGGGGAAGCTCTGCGAGGTGTGCAATAACACAGTGATAAAGTTGAATCTATGGGATGTGTGCGAAAAGACACCGATATAGGGGAAGGTATGGGAGGTGCGCAAGGCACAGCGATATAGGGGATGCTATGGGAGGTGCGTGAATACACAGCGATATAGGGGAAGGTATGAGAGGTGCACAATAATACAGCGATATAGGGGAAGGTATGGGAGGTGCGCGAAAACAGGGCGATATAGGGGACGTTATGAGATTTGCATGAAAACACATCAATATAGGGGAAGGTATGAGATGTGCACAAAAAAACAGCGATATAGCAGAAGTTATGAGAGGTGCGTGAAAACACAGCGATACAGGGGAAGGTATGAGAGGTGCGCGAAAACACAGCAATATAGGGGACGCTATGGGAGGTGCGCGAAAACACAGTGATAAAGGGGACAGTGCGAGATGTGCATGAATACACGGCGATATTGGGGAAGCCATGGGAGGTGCATGAAAACACAGCGATATAGGGGAAGTTATGAGAGGTTTGCAAAAACACAGCGATATCGGGGAAGTTATGGGAAGTGAGCGAAAACAGGGCGATATAAGGGAAAGTATGAGAGGTACGCGAAGGCACAGTGATATAGGGGGCTATGGGAGGTGCACGAATACACAGCTATATAGGGGACGTTATGAGATGTGCATGAAAACACGGCAATATGGGGGAAGGTATGAGAGATGCGCAAAAATACAGCATTACAGCAGAATTTATGAGAGGTGCGTGAAAACACAGTAATATAGGGCAAGGTATGAGAAGTGCACGAAAACACAGCAATATAGGGGAAGGAATGGGAGGTGCGCGAAAACAGTGCGATATAGGGGAAGGTATGAGAGGTGCCCGAAAACACAGCGATATAGGGGAGGCTATGGGACGTGCGCGCAAACACGGCAATATAGGGGAACTTATGAGAAGTGCACGAAAACACGGCGATACAGGGGAATGTATCAGAGGTGCGAGAAAGCACAGCGATATAGGGGACGTTATGAGATGTGCATGAAAACACAGCGATATAGCGGAGAATATGAGAGGTACACGAAAACACGGCGATATGGGAGAATGTATCAGAGGTGTGAGAAAACACAGCGATATAGGGGAAGTAATAAGAGGAGCGAAAACATAGCGATCCAGGTGAAGACATGAGAGGTGCGCGAAAACACGGCGATATAGGGGAAGCTATGAGAGGTGAGCAAAAACACGGCGATATAGGGGAAGCTGTGAGAGGTGTGCAATAACACAGCGATAAATTTGAATCTATGGGATGTGCGCGAAAAGACAGCGATATAGGGGAAGGTATGAGAAGTGCGCAAGGCACAGCAATATAGGGGATGCTATGGCAGGTGCGTGAATACACAGCGATATAGGGGACGTTATGAGATGTGCATTAAAATGCAGCGATATTAAGGAAGAAATAAGAGGTGCAGAAAACAAGGGCGATATAGGAGAAGTTATGAGAGGTGTGTGAAAACACAACGATATAGGGGAATGTATGAGAGATGCACGAAAACACAGCATTATAGGGGAAGGTCTGGGAGGTGCGCGAAAACACAGCGATATAGGGGATGCTATGAGATGTGCGTGAAAACACAGTGATATAGGAGACGGCATGAGATGTGCATGAAAACACAACGATATAGGGGAAGATATGAGAGGTACAGGAAGGCACAGCGATATAATGGATGGTATGGGATGTGCGCGAAAACACAGCGATATAGGGGACGCTATGGGAGGTGCGCGAAAACACGGCGATACAGGGGAATGTATCAGAGGTGCGAGAGAACACAGCGAGATAGGGGAAGTAGTGAGAGGAGCGAAAACATAGCGATCTAGGTGAAGAAATGAGAGGTGCGCAAAAACACAGCGATATAGGGGAAGCTATGAAAGGTGAGCAAAAACACGGCGATATAGGGGAGGCTCTGCGAGGTGTGCAATAACACAGTGATAAAGTTGAATCTATGGGATGTGTGCGAAAAGACACCGATATAGGGGAAGGTATGGGAGGTGCACACGGCACAGCGATATAGGGGATGCTATGGGAAGTGCGTGAATACACAGCGATATAGGGGACGTTATGAGATGTGTCGGAAAAAGCAGCGATATTAGCGAAGATATAAGAGGTGCACAAAAACACAGCAATATAGGAGAAGTTATGAGAGGTGCGTGAAAACACAGCGATATAGAGGGAGGTATGAGAGGTGCACGAAAACACAGCGATACAGGGGAAGGTATGGGTGGTGCTCGAAAACAGGGCGATATAGGGGACGGTATGAGACATGTATGAAAACATGGCAATATAGGGGAAGATATGAGAGGTGCGCGAAAACACGACAATATAGGGGAAGGTATGAGAGGTGCGCAAGGCACACCGATATAGGGGATGCTATGGGAGGTGCGTGAATATACAGCGGTATAGGGGAAGGTATGAGAGGTGCACAATAATACAGCGATATAGGGGAAGTTATGGGAGGTGCGCGAAAACAGGGCGATATATGTGAAGGAATGGGAGGTGCGTGAAAACAGGGCGATATAGGGGAAGGTATGAGAGGTGTGCAAAAACACAGCGATATCGGGGAAGTTATGGGAAGTGAGCGAAAACAGGGCGATATAGGGGAAGGTATGAGAGGTGCGAGAAGGCACAGTGATATAGGGGGCTACGGGAGGTGCACGAATACACAGCTATATAGGGGACGTTGTGAGATGTGCATGAAAACACGGCAATATGGGGGAAGGTATGAGAGGTGCGCAAAAATATAGCATTATAGCAGAATTTATGAGAGGTGCGTGAAAACACAGTAATATAGGGCAAGGTATGAGAAGTGCACGAAAACACAGCAATATAGGGGAAGGAATGGGAGGTGCGCGAAAACAGTGCGATGTAGGGGAAGGTATGAGAGGTGCCCGAAAACACAGCGATATAGGGGAGGCTATGGGACGTGCGCGCAAACACGGCAATATAGGGGAACTTAGGAGAAGTGCACAAAAACACGGCGATACAGGGGAATGTATCAGAGGTGCGAGAAAGCACAGCGATATAGGGGACGTTATGAGATGTGCATGAAAACACAGCGATATAGGGGAAGTAATGATAGGAGCAAAAACATAGCGATATAGGTGAAGACATGCGAGGTGCGCAAAAACACGGCGATATAGGGGAAGCTATGAGAGGTGAGCAATAACACAGCCATCAAGGTGAAGCTATGGGTTGTGCGCGAAAACAGCGATGTAGTCGAAGCTATGGGAGGTGCACGAAAACATAGTGATATCGGGGAAGGTATGGGAGGTGCGCGAAAACAGGGCGATATAGGGGAAGGTATGAGAGGTGCGCGAAGGTACAGTGATATAGGGGATGCTACGGGAGTTGCGCGAATGCACAGCGATATAGGGGACATTATGTGATGTGCATGAAAACACGGCAATGTAGGGGAAGGTATGAGATGTACGTAAAAGTACAGCGATATAGGAGAAGTTACGAGAGGTGCGTGAAAACACAGCGAGAAAGGGGAAGGTATGAGAGATGCACAATAATACAGCGATATAGGGGAAATTATGAGAGGTGCGCGAAAACACGGCTATACAGGGGAATGTATCAGAGGTGCGAGAAAACACAGCGAGATAGGGGAAGTAATGAGAGGAGCGAAAACATAGCGATCTAGGTGAAGACATGAGAGGTGCGCGAAAACACAGCGATAAAGGGGAAGCTATGAAAGGTGAGCAAAAACACGGCGATATAGGGGAAGCTCTGCGAGGTGTGCAATAACACAGTGATAAAGTTGAATCTATGGGATGTGTGTGAAAAGACACCGATATAGGGGAAGGTATGGGAGGTGCGCAAGGCACAGCGATATAGGGGATGCTATGGGAGGTGTGTGAATACACAGCGATATAGGGGAAGGTATGAGAGGTGCACAATAATACAGCAATATAGGGGAAGGTATGGGAGGTGCGCGAAAACAGGGCGATATAGGGGAAGGTATGAGAGGTGTGCAAAAACTCAGCGATATCGGGAAAGATATGGGAAGTGAACGAAAACAGGGCGATATAGGGGAAGGTATGAGAGGTACGCGAAGGCACAGTGATATAGGGGGCTATGGGAGGTGCACGAATACACAGCGACATAGGGGAGGCTATGGGACGTGCGCGCAAACACGGCAATATAAGGGAACTTATGAGAAGTGCACGAAAACATGGCGATACAGGGGAATGTATCAGAGGTGCGAGAAAGCACAGCGATATAGGGGACGTTATGAGATGTGCATGAAAACACAGCGATATAGGGGAAGATATGAGAGGTACACGAAAACACGGCGATATGGGAGAATGTATCAGAGGTGTGAGAAAACACAGCGATATAGGGGAAGTAATGAGAGGAGCGAAAACATAGCGATCTAGGTGAAGACATGAGAGGTGCGCGAAAACACGGCGATATAGGGGAAGCTATGAGAGGTGAGCAAAAACACGGGAATATAGGGGAAGCTGTGAGAGGTGTGCAATAACACAGCGATAAAGTTGAATCTATGGGATGTGAGCGAAAAGACAGCGATAGAGTGGAAGGTATGAGAAGTGCGCAAGACACAGCAATATAGGGGATGCCATGGGAGGTGCGTGAATACACAGCGATACAGGGGACGTTAGGAGATGTGCATTAAAATGCAGCGATATTAAGGAAGAAATAAGAGGTGCAGAAAACAAGGGCGATATAGGAGAAGTTATGAGAGGTGTGTGAAAACATAACGATATAGGGGAATGTATGAGAGATGCAGGAAAACACAGCGATATAGGGGAAGGTCTGGGAGGTGCGCGAAAACACAGCGATATAGGGGATGCTATGGGATGTGCGTGAAAACACAGTGATATAGGAGACGGTATGAGATGTGCATGAAAACACAACGATATAGGGGAAGTTATAGGAAGTGAGCAAAAACAGGGCGATATAGGGGAAGGGTGAGAGCTGCGTGAAAACACAGTGATATAGGGGAAGGTATGAGAGGTGCGTGAAAACCCAGCGACATTGGGGACATTAGGAGATGTGCATGAAAACACGGTGATATTGGGGAAGGTATGAGAGGTGTGCAAAAACACAGCGATAAAGGGGATATTATGAGAACTGCACAAAAATACATCGATATGGGGAAGGTATGAGAGGTGCACGAAAACAGCGATGTAGGCGAAAGTATTGGAGGTGCGCGAAAAAACAGCGATATAGGGGAAGCTATGAGATGTGCATGAATACACGGCGATAGTCGGGAAGCCATGAGAGGTGTGCGAAAACACAGCGATATAGGGGAAGGTATGAGAGGAGCGCGAAAACTGGGCGATATAGGGGAAATTATGAGAAGTGCATGAAAACCTAGCGATATAGGGGATGTTATGAGATGTGCATGAAAACACGGCGATATAGGGGATGGTATGAGAGGTGCGCGAAGGCACAGCGATTTAGGGGAAGGTATGAGAGGTGCACGAAAACAGCGATATAGGTGAAGGTATGAGAGGTGCGCGAAGGTAAAGTGTTATAAGGGGTGCTGTGGGAGGTGCGCGAATACACAGCGATATAGAGGACGTTATGAGATGTGCATAACAACATGGCGATATAGGGTAAGTTATGAGAGGTGTGCAAAAACACGACGATATAGGGGAAGCTATGAGAGGTGAGCAATAACACAGCGATAAAGGTGAATCTGTGGGATGTGCACGAAAAAACAGCTATATATGGGAAGGTATGAGAGGTGCGCAAGGAACAGCGATATAGGGGGAGGTACGAGAGGTGCACGAAAACACAGCGATATAGGGGACAGTACGAGATGTGCATGAATACACGGCGATATTGGGGAAGCCATGAGAGGTGCATGAAAACACAGCGATATAGGGGAAGGTATGAGAGGTGTGCAAAAACACAGCGATATCGGGGAAGTTATGGGAAGTGAGCGAAAACAGGGCGATATAGGGGAAGGTATGAGAGGTGCGAGAAGGCACAGTGATATAGGGGGCTATGGGAGGTGCACGAATACACAGCTATATAGGGGACGTTGTGAGATGTGCATGAAAACACGGCAATATGGGGGAAGGTATGAGAGGTTCGCAAAAATACAGCATTATAGCAGAATTTATGAGAGGTGCGTGAAAACACAGTAATATAGGGCAAGGTATGAGAAGTGCACGAAAACACAGCAATATAGGGGAAGGAATGGGAGGTGCGCGAAAACAGTGCGATATAGGGGAAGGTATGAGAGGTGCCCGAAAACACAGCGATATAGGGGAGGCTATGGGACGTGCGCGCAAACACGGCAATATAGGGGAACTTATGAGAAGTGCACAAAAACACGGCGATACAGGGGAATGTATCAGAGGTGCGAGAAAGCACAGCGATATAGGGGACGTTATGAGATGTGCATGAAAACACAGCGATATAGGGGAAGATATGAGAGGTACACGAAAACACGGCGATATGGGAGAATGTATCAGAGGTGTGAGAAAACACAGCGATATAGGGAAAGTAATGAGAGGAGCGAAAACATAGCGATCTAGGTGAAGACATGAGAGGTGCGCGAAAACACGGCGATATAGGGGAAGCTATGAGAGGTGAGCAAAAACACGGCGATATAGGGGAAGCTGTGAGAGGTGTGCAATAACACAGCGATAAAGTTGAATCTATGGGATGTGCGTGAAAAGACAGCGATATAGGGGAAGTTATGAGAAGTGCGCAAGGCACAGCAATATAGGGGATGCTATGGGAGGTGCGTGAATACACAGCGATATAGGGAACGTTATGAGATGTGCATTAAAATGCAGCGATATTAAGGAAGAAATAAAAGGTGCAGAAAACAAGGGCGATATAGGAGAAGTTATGAGAGGTGTGTGAAAACATAACGATATAGGGGAATGTATGAGAGATGCACGAAAACACAGCGATATAGGGGAATGTATGAGAGATGCACGAAAATACAGCGATATAGGGGATGCTATGGGATGTGCGTGAAAACACAGTGATATAGGAGACGGTATGAGATGTGCATGAAAACACAACGATATAGGGGAAGATATGAGAGGTACAGGAAGGCACAGCGATATAACGGATGGTATGGGATGTGCGCGAAATCACAGCGATATAGGGGACGCTATGGGAGGTGCGCGAAAACACAGCGATAAAGGGGACGGTACGAGATGTGCATGAATACACGGCGATATTGGGGAAGACATGAGAGGTGATTTAAAACACAGCGACATAGGGGAAGGTATGAGAGGTGTGCAAAAACACAGCGATATTGGGGAAGTTATGGGAAGTGAGCAAAAACAGGGCGATATAGGGGAAGGTATGAGAGCTGCCTGAAAACACAGTGATATAGGGGAAGGTATGAGAGGAGTGCAAAAACAGGGCGATATAGGGGAAGTTATGAGAGGTGCGTGAAAACCCAGCGACATTGGGGACGTTATGAGATGTGCATGAAAACACGGTGATATTGGGGAAGGTATGAGAGGTGTGCAAAAACACAGCGATATACGGGAATGCATGAGAGGAGTGCGAAAACAGGGCGATATAGGGGAAGGTATGAGAGGTGAGCAATAACACAGCGATAAAGGGGATATTATGAGATCTGCGCAAAAATACATCGATATGGGGAAGGTATGAGAGGTGCACGAAAACAGCGATATAGGTGAAGGTATGAGAGGTGCGCGAAGGCAAAGCGATATAAGGGATGCTATGGGAGGTGCGCGAATACACAGCGATATAGAGGACGTTATGAGATGTGCATAACAACATGGCGATATAGGTTAAGTTATGAGAGGTGTGCAAAAACACGGCGATATAGGAGAAGCTATGAGAGGTGAGCAATAACACAGCGATAAAGGTGAATCTGTGGGATGTGCACGAAAAAACAGCTATATAGGGGAAGGTATGAGAGGTGCCCAAGGCATAGCGATATAGGGGGAGGTACGAGAGGTGCACGTAAACACAGCAATATAGGAGAAGGTATGGAATGTACTCGAAAACAGGGCGATATAGGGGAAGATATGAGAGGTATGCGAAGGCACAGCAATATAGGGGATGCTATGGGAGCTGCGCGAAAACACAGTGATATAGGGGAAGGCATGAGAGGTACGCGAAGGCACAGTTATATAGTGGTGCTATGGGAGGTGCACGAATACACCGCGATATAAGGGACGTTATGAGATGTGCATGAAAATACATCGATATGGGGAAGGTATGAGAGGTGCACGAAAACAGCGATATAGGTGAAGGTATGAGAGGTGCGCGAAGGCAAAGCGATATAAGGGATGCTATGGGAGGTGCGCGAATACACAGCGATATAGAGGACGTTATGAGATGTGCATAACAACATGGCGATATAGGTTAAGTTATGAGAGGTGTGCAAAAACACGGCGATATAGGAGAAGCTATGAGAGGTGAGCAATAACACAGCGATAAAGGTGAATCTGTGGGATGTGCACGAAAAAACAGCTATATAGGGGAAGGTATGAGAGGTGCCCAAGGCATAGCGATATAGGGGGAGGTACGAGAGGTGCACGTAAACACAGCAATATAGGAGAAGGTATGGAATGTACTCGAAAACAGGGCGATATAGGGGAAGATATGAGAGGTATGCGAAGGCACAGCAATATAGGGGATGCTATGGAGCTGCGCGAAAACACAGTGATATAGGGGAAGGCATGAGAGGTACGCGAAGGCACAGTTATATAGTGGTGCTATGGGAGGTGCACGAATACACCGCGATATAAGGGACGTTATGAGATGTGCATGAAAACACAGCGATATAGGGGAAGATATGAGAGGTACACGAAAACACGGCGATATGGGAGAATGTATCAGAGGTGTGAGAAAACACAGCGATATAGGGAAAGTAATGAGAGGAGCGAAAACATAGCGATCTAGGTGAAGACATGAGAGGTGCGCGAAAACACGGCGATATAGGGGAAGCTATGAGAGGTGATCAAAAACACGGCGATATAGGGGAAGCTGTGAGAGGTGTGCAATAACACAGCGATAAAGTTGAATCTATGGGATGTGCGTGAAAAGACAGCGATATAGGGGAAGTTATGAGAAGTGCGCAAGGCACAGCAATATAGGGGATGCTATGGGAGGTGCGTGAATACACAGCGATATAGGGAACGTTATGAGATGTGCATTAAAATGCAGCGATATTAAGGAAGAAATAAAAGGTGCAGAAAACAAGGGCGATATAGGAGAAGTTATGAGAGGTGTGTGAAAACATAACGATATAGGGGAATGTATGAGAGATGCACGAAAACACAGCGATATAGGGGAATGTATGAGAGATGCACGAAAATACAGCGATATAGGGGATGCTATGGGATGTGCGTGAAAACACAGTGATATAGGAGACGGTATGAGATGTGCATGAAAACACAACGATATAGGGGAAGATATGAGAGGTACAGGAAGGCACAGCGATATAACGGATGGTATGGGATGTGCGCGAAATCACAGCGATATAGGGGACGCTAAGGGAGGTGCGCGAAAACACAGCGATAAAGGGGACGGTACGAGATGTGCATGAATATACGGCGATATTGGGGAAGACATGAGAGGTGATTTAAAACACAGCGACATAGGGGAAGGTATGAGAGGTGTGCAAAAACACAGCGATATTGGGGAAGTTATGTGAAGTGAGCAAAAACAGGGCGATATAGGGGAAGGTATGAGAGCTGCCTGAAAACACAGTGATATAGGGGAAGGTATGAGAGGAGTGCAAAAACAGGGCGATATAGGGGAAGTTATGAGAGGTGCGTGAAAACCCAGCGACATTGGGGACGTTATGAGATGTGCATGAAAACACGGTGATATTGGGGAAGGTATGAGAGGTGAGCAATAACACAGCGATAAAGGGGATATTATGAGATCTGCGCAAAAATACATCGATATGGGGAAGGTATGAGAGGTGCACGAAAACAGCGATATAGGTGAAGGTATGAGAGGTGCGCGAAGGCAAAGCGATATAAGGGATGCTATGGGAGGTGCGCGAATACACAGCGATATAGAGGACGTTATGAGATGTGCATAACAACATGGCGATATAGGTTAAGTTATGAGAGGTGTGCAAAAACACGGCGATATAGGAGAAGCTATGAGAGGTGAGCAATAACACAGCGATAAAGGTGAATCTGTGGGATGTGCACGAAAAAACAGCTATATAGGGGAAGGTATGAGAGGTGCCCAAGGCATAGCGATATAGGGGGAGGTACGAGAGGTGCACGTAAACACCACAATATAGGAGAAGGTATGGAATGTACTCGAAAACAGGGCGATATAGGGGAAGATATGAGAGGTATGCGAAGGCACAGCAATATAGGGGATGCTATGGGAGCTGCGCGAAAACACAGTGATATAGGGGAAGGCATGAGAGGTACGCGAAGGCACAGTTATATAGTGGTGCTATGGGAGGTGCACGAATACACAGCGATATAAGGGACGTTATGAGATGTGCATGAAAACACAACGATATAGGGGAAGATATGAGAGGTACAGGAAGGCACAGCGATATAACGGATGGTATGGGATGTGCGCGAAAACACAGCGATATAATGGACGCTATGGGAGGTGCGCTAAAACATGGCGATACAGGGGAATGTATCAGAGGTGCGAGAGAACACAGCGAGATGGGGAAGTAATAAGAGGAGCGAAAACATAGCGATCTAGGTGAAGACATGAGAGGTGCGCGAAAACACAGCGATATAGGGGAAGCTATGAGAGGTGATCAAAAACACGGCGATATAGGGGAAGCTGTGAGAGGTGTGCAATAGCACAGTGATGAAGTTAAATCTATGGGATGTGTGCGAAAAGACACCGATACAGGGGAAGGTATGGGAGGTGCGCAAGGCACAGCGATATAGGGGATGCTATGGGAGGTGCGTGAATACACAGCGATATAGGGGACGTTATGAGATGTGCAGGAAGAAGCAGCGATATTAGGGAAGATATAAGAGGTGCACAAAAACACAGCGATATAGGAGAAGTTATGAGAGGTGCGTGAAAACACAGCAATATAGAGGGAGGTATCAGAGGTGTGCAAAAACACAGCGATAATCGGGGAAGTTATGGGAAGTGAGCGAAAACAGGGCGATATAGAGGAAGGTATGAGAGGTACGCGAAGTCAGTGATATTGGAGGCTATGGGAGGTGCACGAATACACAGCTATATAGGGGACGTTATGAGCTGTGCATGAAAACACGGCAATATGGGGGAAGGTATGAGAGGTGCGCAAAAATACAGCATTATAGCAGAATTTATGAGAGGTGCGTGAAAACACAGTAATATAGGGCAAGGTATGTGAAGTGCACGAAAACACAGCAATATAGGGGAAGGAATGGGAGGTGCGCGAAAACAGTGCGATATAGGGGAAGGTATGAGAGGTGCCCGAAAACACAGCGATATAGGGGAAGCTATGAGAGGTGATCAAAAACACGGCGATATAGGGGAAGCTGTGAGAGGTGTGCAATAGCACAGTGATGAAGTTAAATCTATGGGATGTGTGCGAAAAGACACCGATACAGGGGAAGGTATGGGAGGTGCGCAAGGCACAGCGATATAGGGGATGCTATGGGAGGTGTGTGAATACACAGCGATATAGGGGACGTTATGAGATGTGCAGGAAGAAGCAGCGATATTGGGTAAGATATAAGAGGTGCACAAAAACACAGCAATATAGGAGAAGTTATGAGAGGTGCGTGAAAACACAGCAATATAGAGGGAGGTATGAGAGGTGTGCAAAAACACAGCGATAATCGGGGAAGTTATGGGAAGTGAGCGAAAACAGGGCGATATAGAGGAAGGTATGAGAGGTACGCGAAGTCACAGTGATATAGGAGGCTATGGGAGGTGCACGAATACACAGCTATATAGGGGACGTTATGAGCTGTGCATGAAAACACGGCAATATGGGGGAAGGTATGAGAGGTGCGCAAAAATACAGCATTATAGCAGAATTTATGAGAGGTGCGTGAAAACACAGTAATATAGGGCAAGGTATGTGAAGTGCACGAAAACACAGCAATATAGGGGAAGGAATGGGAGGTGCGCGAAAACAGTGCGATATAGGGGTAGGTATGAGAGGTGCCCGAAAACACAGCGATATAGGGGAGGCTATGGGACGTGCGCGCAAACACGGCAATATAGGGGAACTTATGAGAAGTGCACGAAAACACGGCGATACAGGGGAATGTATCAGAGGTGCGAGAAAGCACAGCGATATAGGGGACGTTATGAGATGTGCATGAAAACACAGCGATATAGGGGAAGATATGAGACGTACACGAAAACACGGTGATATGGGAGAATGTATCAGAGGTGTGAGAAAACACAGCGATATAGGGGAAGTAATGAGAGGAGCAAAAACATAGCGATCTAGGTGAAGACATGAGAGGTGCGCGAAAAGACGTCGATATAGGGGAAGCTATGAGAGGTGAGCAAAAACACGGCGATATAGGGGAAGCTGTGAGAGGTGTGCAATAACACAGCGATAAAGTTGAATCTATGGGATGTGCGCGAAAAGACAGCGATATAGGGGAAGGTATGAGAAGTGCGCAAGGCACAGCGATATAGGGGATGCTATGGGAGGTGCGTGAATACACAGCGATATGGGGGACGTTATGAGATGTGCATTAAAATGCAGCGATATTAAGGAAGAAATAAAAGGTGCAGAAAACAAGGGCGATATAGGAGAAGTTATGAGAGGTGTGTGAAAACATAACGATATAGGGGAATGTATGAGAGATGCACGAAAACACAGCGATATAGGGGAAGGTCTGGGAGGTGCGCGAAAACACAGCGATATAGGGGATGCTATGGGATGTGCGTGAAAACACAGTGATATAAGAGACGGTATGAGATGTGCATGAAAACACAACGATATAGGGGAAGATATGAGAGGTACAGGAAGGCACAGCGATATAACGGATGGTATGGGATGTGAGCGAAAACACAGCGATATAGGGGACGCTATGGGAGGTGCGCGAAAACACAGCGATAAAGGGGACGGTACGAGATGTGCATGAATACACGGCGATATTGGGGAAGCCATGAGAGGTGCTTGAAAACACAGCGACATAGGGGAAAGTATGAGAGGTGTGCAAAAACAGGGCGATATAGGGGAAGTTATGAGAGGTGCGTGAAAACCCAGCGACATTGGGGACATTATGAGATGTGCATGAAAACACGGTGATGTTGGGGAAGGTATGAGAGGTGTGAAAAAACACAGCGATATACGGGAATGCATGAGAGGAGTGCGAAAACAGGGCGATATAGGGGAAGCTATGAGAGGTGAGCAATACCACAGCGATAATGGGGATATTACGAGATCTGCGCAAAAATACATCGATATGGGGAAGATATGAGAGGTGCACGAAAACAGCGATGTACGCGAAGCTATGGGAGGTGCGCGAAAACACAGCGATATATGGGAAGCTATGTGATGTGCATGAATACACGGCGATAGTCGGGAAGCCATGAGAGGTGTGCGAAAACACAGCGATATAGGGGAAGGTATGAGAGCTGCGTGAAAACACAGTGATATAGGAGAAGGTATGAGAGGAGCACGAAAACTGGGCGACATAGGGGAAATTATGAGAAGTGCATGAAAACCAAGCGATACAGGGGAAGGTATGAGAGGTGTGCAAAAACACGGCGATATAGGGGAAGCTATGAGAGGTGAGCAATAACACAGCGATAAAGGTGAATCTGTGGGATGTGCACGAAAAAACTGCTTTTTAGGGGAAGGTATGAGAGGTGCGCAAGGCACAGCGATATAGGGGGAGGTACGAGAGGTGCACGAAAACACAGCAATATAGGAGAAGGTATGGAAGGTACTCGAAAATAGGGCGATATAGGGGAAGATATGAGAGGTATGCGAAGGCACAGCAATATAGCGGATGCTATGGGAGCTGTGCGAAAACACAGTGATATAGGGGAAGACATGAGAGGTGCGTGAATACAGGGCAATATAGTTGAAGCTATGAGAGGTGAGCAAAAACCCGGCGATTTAGGGGAAACTATTAGAGGTGAGGAATAACAAAGCGATAAAGGTGAATCTATGGGATGTGCGCGAAAAGACAGCGTTACAGGGGAATGTATCAGAGGTGCGAGAGAACACAGCGAGATAGCGGAAGTGATGAGAGGAGCGAAAACATAGTGATCTAGGTGAAGACTTGAGAGGTGCGCGAAAACACAGCGATATAGGGGAAGCTATGAAAGGTGAGCAAAACACGGCGATATAGGGGAAGCTCTGCGAGGTGTGCAATAACACAGTGATAAAGTTGAATCTATGGGATGTGTGCGAAAAGACACCGATATAGGGGAAGGATGGGAGGTGCGCAAGGCACAGCGATATAGGGGATGCTATGGGAGGTGTGTGAATACACAGCGATATAGGGGACGTTATGAGATGTGCAGGAAGAAGCAGCGATATTAGGGAAGATATAAGAGGTGCACAAAAACACAGCGATATAGGAGAAGTTATGAGAGGTGCGTGAAAACACAGCGATATAGAGGGAGGTATGAGAGGTGCACGAAAACACAGCGATACAGGGGAAGGTATGGGAGGTGCTCGAAAACAGGGCGATATAGGGGACGGTATGAGATTTGTATGAAAACATGGCGATATAGGGGAAGCTATGAGAGGTGCGCGAAAACACGACAATATAGGGGACGGTATGAGAGGTGCGCAAGTCACAGCGATATGGGGATGCTATGGGAGGTGCGTGAATACACAGTGATATACGGGACGTTATGAGATGTGCATGAAAACGCAGCGATATTAGGGAAGGTATGAGAGGTTCACAAAAACACAGCGACATAGGAGAATGAATGGGAAGTGTGCGAAAACAGGGCGATATAGGCGAAGGTATGAGAAATGCGCGAAGGCACAGCAATATGTGGGAGGCTATGGGAGGTGCGCGACTACACAGTGATATAGGGGACGTTATGAGATGTGCATAAAAACAGCGATATGGGGGAAGTTATGAGAGGTGCGCAAAAATGCAGCAATATTGGAGAAGTTATGAGAGGTGCGTGAAAACACAGCGATATAGGGGAAGGTATGAGAGGTGCGTGAAAACACAGCGATATAGGGCAAGGTATGAGAGGTGCACAATAATACAGCGATATAGGTGTAGGTATGGGAGGTGCGCGAAAACAGGGCGATATAGGGGACGTTATGAGATTTGCATGAAAACACATCAATATAGGGGAAGGTATGAGATGTGCACAAAAATACAGCGATATAGCAGAAGTTATGAGAGGTGCGTGAAAACACAGCGATACAGGGGAAGGTATGGGAGGTGCGCGAAAACACAGCGATAAAGGGGACAGTACGAGATGTGCATGAATACACGGCAATATTGGGTAAGCCATGAGAGGTGCATGAAAACACAGCGATATAGGGGAAGGTATGAGAGGTGTGCAAAAACACAGCGATATCGGGGAAGTTATGGGAAGTGAGCGAAAACAGGGCTATATAGGGGAAGGTATGAGAGGTGCGCGAAGGCACAGTGATATAGGGGGCTATGGGAGGTGCACGAATACACAGCTATATAGGGGACGCTATGAGATGTGCATGAAAACACGGCAATATGGGCGAAGGTATGAGAGGTACACGAAAACACGGCGATATAGGGGACGTTATGAGATGTGCATTAAAATGCAGTGATACTAAGGAAGAAATAAGAGGTGCAGAAAACAAGGGCGATATAGGAGAAGTTATGAGAGGTGTGTGAAAACATAACGATATAGGGGAATGTATGAGTGATGCACGAAAACACAGCGATATAGAGGATGCTATGGGATGTGCGTGAAAACACAGTGATATAGTAGACGGTATGAGATGTGCATGAAAACACAACGATATAGGGGAAGATATGAGAGGTACAGGAAGGCACAGCGATATAACGGATGGTATGGGATGTGCGCGAAATCACAGCGATATAGGGGACGCTATGGGAGGTGCGCGAAAACACAGCGATAAAGGGGACGGTACGAGATGTGCATGAATACACGGCGATATTGGGGAAGCCATGAGAGGTGATTTAAAACACAGCGACATAGGGGAAGGTATGAGAGGTGTGCAAAAACACAGCGATATTGGGGAAGTTATGGGAAGTGAGCAAAAACAGGGCGATATAGGGGAAGGTATGAGAGCTGCATGAAAACAGAGTGATATAGGGGAAGGTATGAGAGGAGTGCAAAAACAGGGTGATATAGGGGAAGTTATGAGAGGTGCGTGAAAACTCAGCGACATTGGGGACGTTATGAGATGTGCATGAAAACACGGTGATATTGGGGAAGGTATGAGAGGTGTGCAAAAACACAGCGATATACGGGAATGCATGAGAGGAGTGCGAAAACAGGGTGATATAAGGGAAGGTATGAGAGGTGAGCAATAACACAGCGATAAAGGGGATATTATGAGATCTGCGCAAAAATACATCGATATGGGGAAGGTATGAGAGGTGCACGAAAACAGCGATGTAGGCGAAGCTATGGGAGGTGCGCGAAATCACAGCGATATAGGGGAAGCTATGAGATGTGCATGAATACACGGCGATAGTCGGGAAGCCATGAGAGGTGTGCGAAAACACAGCGATATAGGGGAAGGTATGAGAGCTGCGTGAAAACACAGTGATATAGGAGATGGTTTGAGAGGAGCGCGAAAACTGGGCGGTATAGGGGAAATTATGAGAAGTGCATGAAAACCTAGCGATATAGGGGATGTTATGAGATGTGCATGAAAACACGGCGATATAGGGGAAGGTATGAGAGGTGCGCGAAGGCACAGCGATTTAGGGGAAGGTATGAGAGGTGCACGAAAACAGCGATATAGGTGAAGGAATGGGAGGTGCGCGAAAACAGGGCGATATTTGGGAAGGTATGAGAGGTGCGCTAAGGCAAAGCGATATAAGGGATGCTATGGGAGGTGCGCGAATACACAGCGATATAGAGGACGTTATGAGATGTGCATAACAACATGGCGATATAGGGTAAGTTATGAGAGGTGTGCAAAAACACGGCGATATAGGGGAAGCTATGAGAGGTGAGCAATAACACAGCGATAAAGATGAATCTGTGGGATGTGCATGAAAAAACAGCTATATAGGGGAAGGTATGAGAGGTGCGCAAGGCACAGCGATATAGGGGGAGGTATGAGAGGTGCACGAAAACACAGCAATATAGGAGAAGGTATGGAAGGTACTCGAAAACAGGGCGATATAGCGGAAGATATGAGAGGTATGCGAAGGCACAGCAATATAGGGGATGCTATGGGAGCTGCGCGAAAACACAGTGATATAGGGGAAGACATGAGAGGTGCGTGAATACAGGGCAATATAGTGGAAGCTATGAGAGGTGAGCAAAAACCCGGCGATTTAGGGGAAACTATTAGAGGTGAGGAATAACAAAGCGATAAAGGTGAATCTATGGGATGTGCGCGAAAAGATAGCGATATAGGGGACGGTATGAGAGGTGCATGAATACACGGCGATATAGGGGAAGCTATGAGAGGTGCGCGAAAACACGGCAATATAGGGGACGGTATGAGAGGTGCGCAAGGCACAGCGATATAGGGGATGCTATGGGAGGTGTGTGAATACACAGCGATATACGGGACGTTATGAGATGTGCATGAAAACGCAGCGATATTAGGGAAGGTATGAGAGGTTCACAAAAGCAAGACGACATAGGAGAATGAATGGGAAGTGTGCGAAAACAGGGCGATATAGGTGAAGGTATGAGAAATGCGCGAAAACACAGCGTTATATGGGAAGGTATGAGAGGTGCGCAAAAAAACAGCGATATAGGGGAAGACATGAGTGGTGCGAGAAAACACAGCAATATAGGGGAAGTAATGAGAGGAGCGTGAAAACACAGCGATATAGAGGGAGGTATGAGAGGTGCACGAAAACACAGCGATACAGGGGAAGGTATGGGAGGTGCTCGAAAACAGGGCGATATAGGGGACGGTATGAGATTTGTATGAAAACATGGCGATATAGGGGAAGGTATGAGAGGTGCATGAATACACGGCGATATAGGGGAAGCTATGAGAGGTGCGCGAAAACACGGCAATATAGGGGACGGTATGAGAGGTGCGCAAGGCACAGCGATATAGGGGATGCTATGGGAGGTGTGTGAATACACAGCGATATACGGGACGTTATGAGATGTGCATGAAAACGCAGTGATATTAGGGAAGGTATGAGAGGTTCACAAAAGCAAGGCGACATAGGAGAATGAATGGGAAGTGTGCGAAAACAGGGCGATATAGGTGAAGGTATGAGAAGTGCGCGAAAACACAGCGTTATATGGGAAGGTATGAGAGGTGCGCAAAAAAACAGCGATATAGGGGAAGACATGAGAGGTGCGAGAAAACACAGCAATATAGGGGAAGTAATGAGAGGAGCGTGAAAACACAGCGATATAGAGGGAGGTATGAGAGGTGCACGAAAACACAGCGATACAGGGGAAGGTATGGGAGGTGCTCGAAAACAGGGCGATATAGGGGACGGTATGAGATTTGAATGAAAACATGGCAATATAGGGGAAGCTATGAGAGGTGCGCGAAAACACGACAATATAGGGGACAGTATGAGAGGTGCGCAAGGCACAGCGATATAGGGGATGCTATGGGAGGTGCGTGAATACACAGCGATATACGGGACGTTATGAGATGTGCATGGAAACACGGCAATATAGGGGAAGGTAAGAGAGGTGCCCGAAAACACAGCGTTATAGGGCACGCTATGGGACGTGTGCGAAAACACGGCGATATAGGGGACGTTATGAGAGGTACACGAAAACACGGCGATATGGGAGAATGTATCAGAGGTGTGAGAAAACACAGCGATATAGGGGAAGTAATGAGAGGAGCGAAAACATAGCGATCTAGGTGAAGACATGAGAGGTGCGCGAAAACACGGCGATATAGGGGAAGCTATGAGAGGTGAGCAAAAACACGGCGATATAGGGCAAGCTGTGAGAGGTGTGCAATAACACAGTGATAAAGTTGAATCTATGGGATGTGCGCAAAAAGACAGCGATATAGGGGAAGGTATGAGAAGTGCGCAAGGCACAGCAATATAGGGGATGCTATGGGAGGTGCGTGAATACACAGCGATATAGGGGACGTTATGAGATGTGCATTAAAATGCAGCGATATTAAGGAAGAAATAAGAGATGCAGAAAACAAGGGCGATATAGGAGAAATTATGAGAGGTGTGAGAAAACACGGCGATACAGGGGAATGTATCAGAGGTGCGAGAAAGCACAGCGATATAGGGGACGTTATGAGATGTGCATGAAAACACAGCGATATAGGGGAAGATATGAGAGGTACACGAAGGCACAGCGATATAGGGGATGCTATGGGATGTGCGTGAAAACACAGTGATACAGGAGACGGTATGAGATGTGCATGAAAACACAACGATATAGGGGAAGATATGAGAGGTACAGGAAGGCACAGCGATATAGGGGATGCTATGGGAGGTGCGTGAATACACAGCGATATAGGGGACGTTATGAGATGTGCAGGAAGAAGCAGCGATATTAGGGAAGATATAAGAGGTGCACAAAAACACAGCGATATAGGGAAAGGTATGAGAGGTGTGCGAAGGCACAGCAATATAGGGGATGGTATGGGAGGTGCACGAAAACACAGCGATATAGGGGAAGATATGAGAGGTGTGCGAGAACACGTTGATACAGGGAACAGTATCAGAAGTGCGAGAACACAGAGCGATATAGGGGAAGTAATGAGAGGAGCGGAAACACAGCGATATAGGTGAAGACATGAGAGGTGCGTGAAAACACAGCAATATAGGGGAAGCTATGAGAGGTAAGCAATAACACAGCAATAAAGTTGAAGTTATGGGATGTGTGCGAAAACAGGGCGATATAGGGGAAGATATGAGAGGTGCACAAAAACACAGCGATGTATGCGAAGCCATGAGATGTGCGCGGGAAACAGGGCGATATAGGGGAAGGTATGAGCGGTGCGCGAAGGCACAGCGATATAGGGGATGCTATGGGAGGTGCGTGAATACACAGAGATATAGGAGACGTTATGAGATGTGCATGAAAACACGGCGATACTCGGGAAGTCATGAGAGGTGTGCGAAAACACAGCGATATAGGGGAAGGTATGAGAGCTGCGTGAAAACACAGTGATATAGGAGAAGGTTTGAGAGGAGCGCGAAAACTGGGCGATATAGGGGAAATTATGAGAAGTGCATGAAAACCTAGCGATATATGGGATGTTATGAGATGTGCATGAAAACACGGCGATAGAGGGGAAGGTATGAGAGGTGCGCGAAGGCACAGCGATTTAGGGGAAGGTATGAGAGGTGCACGAAAACAGCGATATAGGTGAAGGAATGGGAGGTGCGCGAAAACAGGGCGATATTTGGGAAGGTATGAGAGGTGCGCGAAGGCAAAGCGATATAAGGGATGCTATGGGAGGTGCGCGAATACACAGCGATATAGAGGACGTTATGAGATGTGCATACCAACATGGCGATATAGGGGAAGCTATGAGAGGTGAGCAATAACACAGCGATAAAGCTGAATCTGTGGGACGTGCACGAAAAAACAGCTATATAGGGGAAGGTATGAGAGGTGCGCAAGGCACAGCGATATAGGGGGAGGTATGAGAGGTGCACGAAAACACAGCAATATAGGAGAAGGTATGGAAGGTACTCGAAAACAGGGTGATATAGGGGAAGATATGAGAGGTATGCGAAAGCACAGCAATATAGGGGATGCTATGGGAGCTGCGCGAAAACACAGTGATATAGGGGAAGACATGAGAGCTGCGTGAATACAGGGCAATATAGTGGAAGCTATGAAAGGTGAGCAAAAACCCGGCGATTTAGGGGAAACTATTAGAGGTGAGGAATAACAAAGCGATAAAGGTGAATCTATGGGATGTGCGCGAAAAGACAGCGATATAGGGGATGGTATGAGAGGTGCATGAATACACGGCGATATAGGGGAAGCTATGAGAGGTGAGCGACAACACAGCGTTATATGGGAAGGTATGGGAGGTGCGCAAAAACACAGCGATATAGGAGAAGACATGAGAGGTGCGAGAAAACACAGCAATATAGGGGAAGTAATGAGAGGAGCGTGAAAACACAGCGATATAGAGGGAGGTATGAGAGGTGCACGAAAACACAGCGATACAGGGGAAGGTATGGGAGGTGCTCGAAAACACGGCGATATAGGGGACGGTATGAGATTTGTATGAAAACATGGCGATATAGGGGAAGGTATGAGAGGTGCGCGAAAACACGACAATATAGGGGACGGTATGAGAGGTGCGCAAGGCACAGCGATATAGGGGATGCTATGGGAGGTGCGTGAATACACAGCGATATACGGGACGTTATGAGATGTGCATGGAAACACGGCAATATAGGGGAAGGTAAGAGAGGTGCCCGAAAACACAGCGTTATAGGGCACGCTATGGGACGTGCGCGAAAACACGGCGATATAGGGGAAATTATGAGAGGTGCGCGAAAACACTGCGATACAGGGGAATGTATCAGAGGTGCGAGAAAACACAACGAGATAGGGGAAGTAATGAGAGGAGCGAAAACATAGCGATCTCGGTGAAGACATGAGAGGTGCGTGAAAACACAGCGATATAGAGGAAGCTATGAAAGGTGAGCAAAAACACGGCGATATATGGGAAGCTCTGCGAGGTGTGCAATAACACAGTGATAAAGTTGAATCTATGGGATGTGTGCGAAAAGACACCGATATAGGGGAAGGTATGGGAGGTGCGCAAGGCACAGCGATATAGGGGATGCTATGGGAGGTGCGTGAATACACAGCGATATCGGGGACGTTATGAGATGTGCAGGAAGAAGCAGCGATATTAGGGAAGATATAAGAGGTGCACAAAAACACAGCGATATAGGGAAAGGTATGAGAGGTGTGCGAAGGCACAGCAATATAAGGGATGGTATGGGAGGTGCACGAAAGCACAGCGATATAGGGGAAGAAATGAGAGGTGTGAGAGAACACGTTGATACAGGGAACAGTATCAGAAGTGCGAGAACACAGAGCGATATAGGGGAAGTAATGAGAGGAGCTGAAACACAGCGATATAGGTGAAGACATGAGAGGTGCGTGAAAACACGGCAATATAGGGGAAGCTATGAGAGGTAAGCAATAACACAGCGATGTATGCGAAGCCATGAGAGGTGCGCGGGAAACAGGGCGATATAGGGGAAGGTATGAGCGGTGCGCGAAGGCACAGCGATATAGGGGATGCTATGGGAGGTGCGTGAATACACAGAGATATAGGAGACGTTATGAGATGTGCATGAAAACACGGCGATAGTCGGGAAGGTATGAGAGGTGTGGAAAAACACAGCGGTATACGGGAATGCATGACAGCTGCACGAAAACAGCGATATAGGTGAAGGAATGGGAGGTGCGCGAAAACAGGGCGATATTTGGGAAGGTATGAGAGGTGCGCGAAAGCACAGCGATATAAGGGAAGCTATGGGAGGTGCGCGAATATACAGCGATATAGAGGACGTTATGAGATGTGCATAACAACACGGCGATATAGGGAAAGCTATGAGAGGTGAGCAATAACACAGCGATAAAGGTGAATCTATGGGATGTGCATGAAAAGACAGCGATATAGGGGAAGCTATGAGAGGTGCGCAAGGCACAGCGATATAGGGGATGCTATGGGAGGTGCGTGAATACACAGCGATATAGGGGACGTGATGAGATGTGCATGAAAACGCAGTGATATTGGGGAAGATATGGGAGGTGCGCGAAAACAAGGCGATATAGGGGAAGTTATGAGAGGTGCGCGAAAACACGTTGATACAGGGAACTGTATCAGAAGTGCAAGAACACAGAGCGATATAGGGGAAGTAATGAGAGGAGCAGAAACATAGCAATATAGGTGAAGAAATGAGATGTGCATGAAAACACGGCGATATTGGGGAAGCCATGAGAGGTGTGCAAAAATACAGCGATATAGGGGACGGTATGGGAGGTGTGCGAAAACAGGGCGACAGAGGGGAAGGTATGAGAGGTGCGCGAAGGCACAGCGATATAGGGGATGCTATAGCAGTTGCGCGAATACACAGCGATATATGGGACGTAAAGGGATGTGCATGAAAACACGGCGATACTGGGGAAGCCATGAGTAGTGCGCAAAAATACGGCAATATAGGAGAAATTATGAGAGGTGCGTGAAAACACTGTGATATAGGGGGAGGTATGAGAGGTGCACGAAAATACGGCGATATTGGGGAAGGTATGGGAGGTGCGCGAAAGCAGGGCAATATAGGGGAAGTTATGAGAGGTGCGCGAATGCACAGCGATATAGGGGATGCTATGAGAGGTGCGCGAAAACACCGTGATATAGGGGAAGACATGAGAGGTGCGCAAAAACAGGGCAATATAGTGGAACCTATGGGATGTGCGCGAAACCACGGCGATACAGGGGAATGTAACAGAGGTGCGAGAAAACATAGCGATATAGGGGATGCTATGGGAGGTGCGCGAAAACACAGCGATATAGGAGACGGTATGAGATGTGCATAAAAACATGGTGATATAGGGGGAGGTGTGAGAGTTGCGCGAAAACTTGGTGTTACAGGGGAATGTATCAGAGGTGCCAGAAAACACAGCTATGTAGTGGAATACATGAGAGGTGTGCGAAAACAGGGCAATATAGTGGAAGCTATGGGATGTGCACGAAAACAGGGCGATATAGGGGAAGCGATGAGAGGTGCGCGAAAACACAGCGATATAGGGGAAGCAATGGGACGTGCGCGAAAACACAGTGATATATGGGAAGGTATGAGAGGTGTGCGATAACACGGTGATATAGGGGAAATTATGAGAGGTGTGCGAAAACACGGCGATACGGCAAAATTTATCAGATGCGTGAGAAAACACAGCGATATAGGGGAAGTATTAAGAGGAGCGAAAACATAGCGATCTAGGTGAAGACATGAGAGGTGCGCGAAAACACGGCGATATAGGGGAAGCTATGAGAGGTGAGCAAAAACACGGCGATACAGGGGAACCTATGAGAGGTGAGCAATAACACACGGATAAAGGTGAATCTATGGGATGTGCGCGAAAAGACAGCGATATAGGGGAATCTATGAGATGTGCGCAACTCTCAGCGATATAGGGGATGTTATGAGAGGTGCGCGAATACACAGCGATATAGGGGACGTGATGAGATGTGCATGAAAACGCAGCGATATTAGGGAAGGTATGAGAGGTGCACAAAAACACAGCGATATAGGAGAAGTTATGAGAGGTGTGCGAAAACACAGCGATATAGGGGAAGATATGAAAGGTGCACGAAAACACAGAGATATATACGGGAAGGAATGGGAGGTGCACGAATACACAGCGATATAGGGGACGTTATGAGACGTGCATGAAAACACAGTGATATAAGGGAAGGTATAGGAGGTGCGCGAAAACGGCGATATAGGGCAAGGTATGAGAGGTGCACGAAGGCACAGCGATATAGGGGATGCTATGGGAGGTGCGCAAAAACACAGCGATATAGGAGACGGTATGAGATGTGCATAAAAACATGGCGATATAGGGGCAGGTATGAGAGGTCCGCGTTATAACGGCGATATAGGGGAAAGTATGAGAGGTGCGCGAAAACTTGGCGTTACAGGGGAATGCATCAGAGGTGCCAGAGAACACAGCGATGTAGTGGAAGACATGAGAGGTGCGCGAAAACAGGGCAATATAGTGGAAGGTATGGTATGTGCGCGAAAACAGGGCGATATAGGGGAAGGTATGAGAGGTGCGCGAATACACAGCGATATATGGGACGTAAAAAGATGTGCATGAAAACGCGGCGATATTGGGGAAGCCATGAGTGGTGCGCAAAAATACGGCGATATAGGAGAAATTATGAGAGGTGCGTGAAAACACTGTGATATAGGGGGAGGTATGAGAGGTGCACGAAAGCACGGCGATATTGGGGAAGGTATGGGAGGTGCGCGAAAGCAGGGCGATATGGGGAAGTTATGAGAGGTGCGCGAATGCACAGCAATATAGGGGATGCTATGAGAGGTGCGCGAAAACACCGTGATATAGGGGAAGACATGAGAGGTGCGCAAAAACAGGGCAATATAGTGGAACCTATGGGATGTGCGCGAAACCACGGCGATACAGGGGAATGTATCAGAGGTGCGAGAAAACACAGCGATATAGGGGATGCTATGGGAGGTGCGCGAAAACACAGCGATATAGGAGACGGTATGAGATGTGCATAAAAACATGGTGATATAGGGGGAGGTGTGAGAGTTGCGCGAAAACTTGGCGTTACAGGGGAATGCATCAGAGGTGCCAGAAAACACAGCTATGTAGTGGAATACATGAGAGGTGCGCGAAAACAGGGCAATATAGTGGAAGCTATGGGATGTGCACGAAAACAGGGCGATATAGGGGAAGCGATGAGAGGTGCGCGAAAACACAGTGATATATGGGAAGGTATGAGAGGTGCGCGAAAACACAGCGATATAGGGGAAGCAATGGGACGTGCGCGAAAACACAGTGATATATGGGAAGGTATGAGAGGTGTGTGATAACACGGTGATATAGGGGAAATTATGAGAGGTGTGCGAAAACACGGCGACACGGCAAAATTTATCAGATGCGCGAGAAAACACAGCGATATAGGGGAAGTATTAAGAGGAGCGAAAACATAGCGATCTAGGTGAAGACATGAGAGGTGCGCGAAAACACGGCGATATAGGGGAAGCTATGAGAGGTGAGCAAAAACACGGCGATACAGGGGAACCTATGAGAGGTGAGCAATAACACAGGGATAAAGGTGAATCTATGGGATGTGCGCGAAAAGACAGCGATATAGGTGAATCTATGAGAGGTGCGCAACTCTCAGCGATATAGGGGATGTTATGAGAGGTGCGCGAATACACAGCGATATAGGGGACGTGATGAGATGTGCATGAAAACGCAGCGATATTGGGGAAGGTATGAGAGGTGCACAAAAACACAGCGATATAGGAGAAGTTATGAGAGGTGTGCGAAAACACAGCGATATAGGGGAAGATATGAAAGGTGCACGAAAACACAGAGATATATACGGGAAGGAATGGGAGGTGCTCGAAAACACGTTGATACAGGGAACTGTATCAGAAGTGCGAGAACACAGAGCGAAATAGGGGAAGTAATGAGAGGAGCGGAAACACAGCGATATAGGTGAAGAAATGAGAGGTGCGCGAAAACACGGTGATATAGGGGAAGGTATGAGGTGCACAAAAACACAGCGATGTAGGCGAAGCCATGCGAGGTTCACGGAAAACAGGGCGATATAGGGAAAGGTATGAGTGGTGCGCAAGGCACAGCGATATAGGGGATGCTATGGGAGGTGCGTGAATACACAGAGATATAGGGGACGTGATGAGATGTGCATGAAAACGCAGTGATATTAGGGAAGGTATGAGAGGTGCACAAAAACACAGCGATATAGGAGAAGTTATGAGAGGTGTGCGAAAATACAGCGATATAGGGGAAGGTATGAAAGGTGCACGAAAACGCAGTGATATAAGGGAAGGTATAGGAGGTGCGCGAAAACAGGGCGATATAGGGAAGGTATGAGAGGTGCTCGAAGGCACAGCGATATAGGGGATGCTATGGGAGGTGCGCAAAAACACAGCGATATAGGAGACGGTATGAGATGTGCATAAAAACATGGCGATATAGGGGCAGGTATGAGAGGTGCGCGTAAAAACGGCGATATAGGGGAAAGTATGAGAGGTGCGCGAAAACTTGGCGTTACAGGGGAATGCATCAGAGGTGCCAGAGAACACAGCGATGTAGTGGAAGACATGAGAGGTGTGCGAAAGCAGGACAATATAGGGGAAGGTATGAGAGCTGCGCAAAAACACAGCAATATAGGGGACTCCATGGGACGTGCGTGAAAACACAGCGATATAGGGGAAGGAATGCGAGCTGCGCGAGAACACGGCAATATAGGGGAAAGTAGGAGAGGTGCGCGAAAACTTGGAGTTATAGGGGAATGCATCAGAGGAGTGAGAAAACACAGCGATATAGGGGAAGACGTGAGAGGTGCGCGAAAACAGGGCAATGTAGTGGAAGCTATGGGACGTGCGCGAAAACACAGTGATATAGGGGATGGTATGACAGGTGTGTGAGAACACGGCGATATAGGCGAAATTATGAGAGGTGCGCGAAAACACGGCGATACAGGAGAATTAATGAGAAGAGCGAAAACATAGCGATCTAAGTGAAGACATGAGAGGTGCGCAAAAACACGGCGATATAGGAGAAGCTATGAGAGGTGAGCAAAAACACGGCGATATAGGGGAATCTATGAGAGGTGAGCAATAACACAGCGATAAAGGTGAAGCTATGGGATGTGCGCAAAAAGAAAGCGATATAGGGGAATATATGAGAGCTGCGCGAAAACACAGCAATACAGGGGAAGGTATGAGAGGAGTATGAAAACAGGGCGATATAGGGGAAGTTATGAGAGGTGCGTGAAAACCCAGCGATACAGGGGACATTAAGAGATGTGCATGAAAACACGGCGATATTGGGGAAGCCATGAGAGGTGCACAAAAATACAGCGATATAGGAGAAGTTATGAGAGGTGCGTGAAAACACAGCGATATAGGGGGAGGTATGAAAGGTGCACGAAAACACAGCATTATGGGAGAATGTATGGGAGGTGCGCGAAAACGGGGCGATATAGGGGAAGTTATGAGAGGTGCGCGAATGCACAGCAATATAGGGGATGCTATGGGAGGTGCGCGAAAACACAGTGAAATAGGGGAAGACATGAGAGGTGCGCAAAAACAGGGCAATATAGTGGAAGCTATGGGATGTGCGCGACAACACGGAGATACAGGGGAATGCTTCAGAGGTGAGAGAAAACACAGCGATATAGGGGACGCTATGGGACTTGCGGGAAAACAGAGTGATATAGTGGAAGGTATGAGAGGTCTGCGAGAACACGGCGATATGGGGAAATTATAAGAGGTGCACGAAAACACAGCGATATAGGGGACGGTATGAGATGAGCACGAATACACGGCGATATTGGGGAAGCCATGAGAGGTGCGTGAAAACACAGCGATATAGGGGAAGGTATGAGAGGTTCACGAAGGCAAAGCGATATAGGGGGTGCTATGGGAGGTGCGCAAAAACACAGCGATATAGGAGACGGTATGTGATGTGCATAAAAACATGGCGATATAGGGGCAGGTATGAGAGGTTCGCGTAAACACGGCGATATAGGGGAAAGTATGAGAGGTGCGCGAATACTTGGCGTTACAGGGGAATGCATCAGAGGTGCCAGAAAACACAGCGATGTAGTGGAATACATGAGAGGTGCGCGAAAACAGGGCAATATAGTGGAAGCTATGGGATGTGCACGAAAACAGGGCGATATAGGGGAAGCTATGAGAGGTGCGCGAAAACACAGCGATATAGGGGACGCAATGGAACGTGCGCGAAAACACAGTGATGTAGGGGAAGTTATGAGAGGTGTGCGGGAACACGGCGATATAGGGTAAATTATGAGAGGTGTGCGAAAACACGGCGATACGGGAGAATGTATCAGACGTGCGAGAAAACGCAGCGATATAGGGGAAGTATAGAGAGGATCGTAAGCATAGCGATCTAGGTGAAGACATGAGAGGTGCGCGAAAACATGGCGATATAGGGGAAACTATGAGAGGTGAGCAATAACACAGCGATAAAGGTGAATCTATGGTATGTGCGCGAAAAGACAGCGATATAGGGGAAGTTATGAGAGGTGCTCAAGGCACAGCAATATAGGGGATGCTATGGGAGGTGCGTGAATACACAGTGATATAGGGGACATGATGAGATGTGCATGAAAACGCAGTGATATTAGGGATGTTATGAGAGGTGCACAAAAACACAGCGATATAGGAGAAGTTATGAGACGTGTGCGAAAACACAGCGATATAGGGGAAGGTATGAAAGGTGCACGATAATGCTGTGATATAAGGGAAGGTATAGGAGGTTCGCAAAAACAGGGCGATATAGGGCAAGGTATGAGAGGTGCACGAAGGCACAGTGATATAGGGGATGCTATGGGAGGTGCGCAAAAGCACAGCGATATAGGAGACGGTATGAGATGTGCATAAAAACATGGCGATATAGGGGCAGGTATGAGAGGTGCGCGTAAAAACGGTGATATACAGGAAAGTATTAGAGGTGCATGAAAAATTGGCGTTACAGGCGAATGCATTAGAGGTGTCAGAAAACACAGCGATGTAGTGGAAGACATGAGAGGTGCACGAAAACAGGGCAATATAGTGGAAGGTATGGGATGTGCGCGAAAATAGGGCGATATAGGGGAAGGTATGAGAGGTGCGCGAAGGCACAGCGATATAGGGGAAGGTATGGGAGGTGCTCGAAAACACATTGATACAGGGAACTGTATCAGAAGTGCGAGAACACAGAGCGATATAGGGGAAGTAGTGAGAGGAGCGGAAACACAGCGATGCAGGTGAAGAAATGAGAGGTGCGTGAAAACACGGCGATATAGGGGAAGGTATGAGAGGTGCGCAAAAACACAGCGATGTAGGCGAAACCATGGGAGGTGCACGGGAAACAGGGCGATATAGGGGAAAGTATGAGCGATGCATGAAGGCACAGCGATATAGGGGATGCTATGGGAGGTGCGTGATTACACAGAGATATAGGAGCCGTTATGAGATGTGCATGAAAACACGACGATATTGGGGAAGCCATGAGAGGTGTGCGAAAATACAGCGATATAGGGGACGGTATGGGAGGTGTACGAAAACAGGGCGACATAGGGGAAGGTATGAGAGGTGCGTGAAGGCACAGTGATATAGGGGATGCTATGGCAGTTGCGCGAATACACAGCGATATATGGGACGTTAAGAGATGTGCATGAATACACGGCGATACTGTGGAAGCCATGAGAGGTGCCTGAAAACACAGTGATATAGGGGAAGGTATGAGAGGTGTGCAAAAACACAGCGATATAGGAGAAGTTAAGAGAGGTGCGCAAGGCACAGCGATATAGGGAATACTATGGGATATGCGCGAATACACAGTGATATAGGGGACGTGATGAGATGTGCATGAAAACACGGTGATATTGGGGAAGGTATGAGAGGTGTGGAAAAACACAGCGGTATACGGGAATGCATGACAGCTGCACGAAAACAGCGATATAGGTGAAGGAATGGGAGGTGCGCGAAAACAGGGCGATATTTGGGAAGGTATGAGAGGTGCGCGAAAGCACAGCGATATAAGGGAAGCTATGGGAGGTGCGCGAATATACAGCGATATAGAGGACGTTATGAGATGTGCATAACAACACGGCGATATAGGGAAAGCTATGAGAGGTGAGCAATAACACAGCGATAAAGGTGAATCTATGGGATGTGCATGAAAAGACAGCGATATAGGGGAAGCTATGAGAGGTGCGCAAGGCACAGCGATATAGGGGATGCTATGGGAGGTGCGTGAATACACAGCGATATAGGGGACGTGATGAGATGTGCATGAAAACGCAGTGATATTGGGGAAGATATGGGAGGTGCGCGAAAACAAGGCGATATAGGGGAAGTTATGAGAGGTGCGCGAAAACACGTTGATACAGGGAACTGTATCAGAAGTGCAAGAACACAGAGCGATATAGGGGAAGTAATGAGAGGAGCAGAAACATCGCAATATAGGTGAAGAAATGAGATGTGCATGAAAACACGGCGATATTGGGGAAGCCATGAGAGGTGTGCAAAAATACAGCGATATAGGGGACGGTATGGGAGGTGTGCGAAAACAGGGCGACAGAGGGGAAGGTATGAGAGGTGCGCGAAGGCACAGCGATATAGGGGATGCTATAGCAGTTGCGCGAATACACAGCGATATATGGGACGTAAAGGGATGTGCATGAAAACACGGCGATACTGGGGAAGCCATGAGTAGTGCGCAAAAATACGGCAATATAGGAGAAATTATGAGAGGTGCGTGAAAACACTGTGATATAGGGGGAGGTATGAGAGGTGCACGAAAATACGGCGATATTGGGGAAGGTATGGGAGGTGCGCGAAAGCAGGGCAATATAGGGGAAGTTATGAGAGGTGCGCGAATGCACAGCGATATAGGGGATGCTATGAGAGGTGCGCGAAAACACCGTGATATAGGGGAAGACATGAGAGGTGCGCAAAAACAGGGCAATATAGTGGAACCTATGGGATGTGCGCGAAACCACGGCGATACAGGGGAATGTAACAGAGGTGCGAGAAAACATAGCGATATAGGGGATGCTATGGGAGGTGCGCGAAAACACAGCGATATAGGAGACGGTATGAGATGTGCATAAAAACATGGTGATATAGGGGGAGGTGTGAGAGTTGCGCGAAAACTTGGTGTTACAGGGGAATGTATCAGAGGTGCCAGAAAACACAGCTATGTAGTGGAATACATGAGAGGTGTGCGAAAACAGGGCAATATAGTGGAAGCTATGGGATGTGCACGAAAACAGGGCGATATAGGGGAAGCGATGAGAGGTGCGCGAAAACACAGCGATATAGGGGAAGCAATGGGACGTGCGCGAAAACACAGTGATATATGGGAAGGTATGAGAGGTGTGCGATAACACGGTGATATAGGGGAAATTATGAGAGGTGTGCGAAAACACGGCGATACGGCAAAATTTATCAGATGCGTGAGAAAACACAGCGATATAGGGGAAGTATTAAGAGGAGCGAAAACATAGCGATCTAGGTGAAGACATGAGAGGTGCGCGAAAACACGGCGATATAGGGGAAGCTATGAGAGGTGAGCAAAAACACGGCGATACAGGGGAACCTATGAGAGGTGAGCAATAACACACGGATAAAGGTGAATCTATGGGATGTGCGCGAAAAGACAGCGATATAGGGGAATCTATGAGATGTGCGCAACTCTCAGCGATATAGGGGATGTTATGAGAGGTGCGCGAATACACAGCGATATAGGGGACGTGATGAGATGTGCATGAAAACGCAGCGATATTAGGGAAGGTATGAGAGGTGCACAAAAACACAGCGATATAGGAGAAGTTATGAGAGGTGTGCGAAAACACAGCGATATAGGGGAAGATATGAAAGGTGCACGAAAACACAGAGATATATACGGGAAGGAATGGGAGGTGCACGAATACACAGCGATATAGGGGACGTTATGAGACGTGCATGAAAACACAGTGATATAAGGGAAGGTATAGGAGGTGCGCGAAAACGGCGATATAGGGCAAGGTATGAGAGGTGCACGAAGGCACAGCGATATAGGGGATGCTATGGGAGGTGCGCAAAAACACAGCGATATAGGAGACGGTATGAGATGTGCATAAAAACATGGCGATATAGGGGCAGGTATGAGAGGTCCGCGTTATAACGGCGATATAGGGGAAAGTATGAGAGGTGCGCGAAAACTTGGCGTTACAGGGGAATGCATCAGAGGTGCCAGAGAACACAGCGATGTAGTGGAAGACATGAGAGGTGCGCGAAAACAGGGCAATATAGTGGAAGGTATGGTATGTGCGCGAAAACAGGGCGATATAGGGGAAGGTATGAGAGGTGCGCGAATACACAGCGATATATGGGACGTAAAAAGATGTGCATGAAAACGCGGCGATATTGGGGAAGCCATGAGTGGTGCGCAAAAATACGGCGATATAGGAGAAATTATGAGAGGTGCGTGAAAACACTGTGATATAGGGGGAGGTATGAGAGGTGCACGAAAGCACGGCGACATTGGGGAAGGTATGGGAGGTGCGCGAAAGCAGGGCGATATGGGGAAGTTATGAGAGGTGCGCGAATGCACAGCAATATAGGGGATGCTATGAGAGGTGCGCGAAAACACCGTGATATAGGGGAAGACATGAGAGGTGCGCAAAAACAGGGCAATATAGTGGAACCTATGGGATGTGCGCGAAACCACGGCGATACAGGGGAATGTATCAGAGGTGCGAGAAAACACAGCGATATAGGGGATGCTATGGGAGGTGCGCGAAAACACAGCGATATAGGAGACGGTATGAGATGTGCATAAAAACATGGTGATATAGGGGGAGGTGTGAGAGTTGCGCGAAAACTTGGCGTTACAGGGGAATGCATCAGAGGTGCCAGAAAACACAGCTATGTAGTGGAATACATGAGAGGTGCGCGAAAACAGGGCAATATAGTGGAAGCTATGGGATGTGCACGAAAACAGGGCGATATAGGGGAAGCGATGAGAGGTGCGCGAAAACACAGTGATATATGGGAAGGTATGAGAGGTGCACGAAAACACAGCGATATAGGGGAAGCAATGGGACGTGCGCGAAAACACAGTGATATATGGGAAGGTATGAGAGGTGTGCGATAACACGGTGATATAGGGGAAATTATGAGAGGTGTGCGAAAACACGGCGACACGGCAAAATTTATCAGATGCGCGAGAAAACACAGCGATATAGGGGAAGTATTAAGAGGAGCGAAAACATAGCGATCTAGGTGAAGACATGAGAGGTGCGCGAAAACACGGCGATATAGGGG
>NW_027275874.1:0-48790 GCF_030028105.1 Mobula birostris
CCCGGAACCTCCAAGTGTTGCAAACTAATCCCTCTAACATGAAGTCTAACAGGAGGCGGATCAAATGGCCTGCAGCTAACATGACTTCACTGTGGAAGCACCGTCTCACTCTCCATCTCTCTCCATCTCTCTCTCCATCTCTCTCCATCTCTCTCTCTATCTCTCTCTGTTTCTCTCTCCATCTCTCTATCCATCTCTCACTCTCCATCTCTCTTTCCATCTCTCTCTCCATCTCTCCCCATCTCTCTCTCCGTCTGTCCCCCCATCTCTCTCCATCTCTCTCCCCGTCTCTCTCCCAATCTCCCTCTCAGTCTCTCTCTCCATCTCTCTCTCCATCTCTCTCTCCATCACTCTCTCCATCTCTCTCCCCAGCTCTCTCTATCTCTCTCTCCGTCTTTCTCTCCGTCTCTCTCTCCATCTCTCGCCATCTCTCCCTCCATCTATCTCGCTGTCTCTCTCTCAATCTCTCTCTCCATCTCTCTCCCCGTCTCTCTCTCCATCACTCACTCCGTCTCTCTCTCTGTCTCTCTCTGCATCTCTCTCTCCATCTCTCCCTCCGTCTCTCTCTCCGTCTCTCTCTCCATCTCTCTCTCCGTCTCCCTCCCCGTCTCTCTCTGCATCTCTCTCTCCGTCTCTCTCCATCTCTCTCTCCATCTCTCTCCCCATCTCTCTCTCCGTCTCTCTCCATCTCTCTCTCCATCTCTCCCTCCATCTCTCTCCCCGTCTCTCTCCCCATCTCCCTCTTCGTCTCTCTCCCCGTCTCTCCCTCCATCTTTCTCCCCATCTCTACCTCCATCTATCTCTCTGTCACTCTCTCTATCTGTCTCTCCATCTTTCTCTTCGTCTCTCTCTCCATCTCTCTCCATCTCTCTCTCCATCTCTCTCCCCACCTCTCTCTCCATCTCTCTCTCCATCTCACTCTCTGTCACCCTCCACGTCTCTCTCTCCATCGCTTTCTGCATCTCTCTCTCCATCTCTCTCTCTGTCTCTCTCTATCTCTCTCTCCATCACTCTCTCCATCTCTCTCCATCTCTCTCTACATCTCTCTCCATCCCTCTCTCCATCTCTCTCTCTGTCTCTCTCTCCATCTCTCTCTCTGTCTCTCTCCTTGTCTCTCCCTCCATCTCTCTCCCCGTCTCTCTCTCCATCCCTCTCTCCATCTCTCTCTCCGTCTCTCCCTCCATCTCTCTCTCAGTCTCTATCTCCATCTCTCTCCCCATCTCTCTCTCTATGTCCCTCCCTGTCTCTCTCTCCATCTCTCTCCCCGTCTCTTTCCCCATCTCTCTATCCATCGCTCTCTCCATCTCTTCTATGTCTATCTCCCCATCTCTCTGCATCTATCTCACCATCTCTCTCCGTCTCTCTCTCCATCTCTTTCTCCATCTCCCTGCGTCTCTCTCCCCATCTCCCTCTCCATCTCTCTCATCGTCTCTCCCTCCATCTCTCTCCATCTCTCTCTCCATCTCTCTCCCCATTTCTCTCTGCATCTCTCTCTCCATCTCTCTCTCCATCTCTCTCCATCACTGTCTCCATCTCTGTCTCCATCACTCTCCCCATCTCTCTCCATCTCTCTCTCTGTCTCTCTCCCCATCTCTCTCTCCATCTCTGTCTCCGTCTCCCTCCCCGTTTCTCTCTGCATCTCTCTCTCCATCTCTCACCATCTCTCTCTCCATCTCTCTCCCCATCTCTCTCTCCATCTCTCTCCCCATCTCTCTCTCCGTCTTTCTCCCCGTCTCTCCCTCCATCTCTTTCCCCATCTCTCCCCCATCTATCTCTCTGTCTCTCTCTCTATCTCTCTCTCCGACTTTCTCTCCGTCTCTCTCTCCATCTCTCTCCATCTCTCTCTCCATCTCTCTCCCTGTCTCTCTCTCCATCTCTCTCTCCATCTCTCTCACTGTCACCCTCCACGTCTCTCTCTCCATCGCTTTCTGCATCTCTCTCTCTTCCTCTCTCTCTCTCTCTCTCCATCTCTCTCTCCATCACTCTCTCCATCTCTCTCCATCTCACTCTCAATCTCGCTCTCCATTTCTCTCCCAATCTCTCTCTCCATTGATCTCTCCATCTCTCTCCGTCTCTCTCTCCATCTCTCCCTATCTCTCTCTCCATCTCTCTCCCCATCCTTCTCCATCTCTCTCCCCGTCTCTCACTCCATCTCTCTCCATCTCACTCCCCATCGCTCTCTCCGTCTCACTCTCCGTCTCTCCCTCCATCTCTCTCTCCATCTCTCTCTGTATCTCTCGCCGTCTCTCTCTCCATCTCTCTCTCCATCTCACTTCTCGTCTCTCCCTCCATCTCTCTCCGTCTCTCTCTCCATCTCTCCCATCTCTCTCTCCATCTCTCAACCCATCTCTCTCTCCATCTCTCTCCCCATCTCTCTCCATCTCTCTCACCGTCTCTCTCCCATCTCCTTCTCTGTCTCCCTCCCCATCTCTCTCTCCATCTCTCCCATCTTCCTCTCCATCTCTCAACCCATCTCTCTCACCATCTCTCTCCCCATCTCTCTCTCCATCTCTCTCCCCATCGCTCTCTCCATCTCACTTCTCATCTCTCCCTCCATCTCTCTCCCCGTCTCTCTCTCCATCTCTCTCTCCATCTCTCGCCCCATCTCTCTCCATCTATCTCTCCATCTCTCTCAGTCTCTCTCTCCATCGCTCTCTCCATCTCTCTGCATCTCTCTCACCATCTCTCACTCTCTCTATCTCTCCAATCTCTCTCTCCATCTCTCTCTCCATCTCTCTCTCCGTCTCTCTCTCCATCTCTCTCTGCATCTCTCTAACTATCTCTCCCTCCGTCTCTCACCCTGTCTCTCCCTCCATCTCTCTCTCCATCTCTCTCTGCATCTCTCTCTCTCCATCTCTCTCTCCAACTCTCTCTCCATCTCTCTCCCCATCTCTCTCTCCATCTCTCTCTGTCTCTCTCTTCATCCGTCTCTCCATATCTCTCTCCGTCTTTCTCACTGTCTCACTCTCCATCTCTCTCCATCTCTCTCTCCATCTCTCTCCATCTCTCTCTCTATCTCTCCCTCTGTCTCTCTCTCCATCTCTCTCTCCATCTCTCTTTCCATCTCTCTCTCCATCTCTCCACATCTGTCTCTCCATCTCTTTCCCCATCTCTCTCCATCTCTCTCCCCGTCTCTCTCCCCATCTCCTTCTCTGTCTCTCTCCCCGTCTCTCCCTCCATTTCTCTTCTGATCTCTCTCTCTGTCTCTCTCTCAGTCTCTCTCTCCATCTCTCTCTCCATCTCTTTCCCCATCTCTCTCTCCATTGCTCTCTCCATCTCTCTCTCCGTCTCTCTCCCTATCTCTTTCCATCTATCTCTCCATCTCTCTCTGTCTCTCTCTCCATCTCTTTCTCCATCTCTCTGCATCTCTCTCCCCAATCTCTCTCTCCATCTCTCTCCATCACTCTCTCCATCTCTCTATCACTCTCTCCATCTCTCTCCATCTCTCTCGCCATCTCCCTCCCCGTCTCTCTCTCTCTCCATCTCTCCATCTCTCTCTCCGTCTCTCTCCCCATATCTCTCTCCATCTCTCTCTCCGTTTCCCTCCCCGTCTCTCTCTGCATCTCTCTCTCCGTCTCTCTCCATCTCTCTCTCCATCTCTCTCTCCATCTCTCTCCCCATCTCTCTCTCCGTCTCTCTCCATCTCTCTCTCCATCTCTCTCCCCATCTCTCTCTCCATCTCTCTCTCAATCTCTCCCTTTCTCTCTCTCCATCTCTCCCTCCATCTCTCTCCCCGTCTCTCTCCCCATCTCTCTCTTCGTCTCTCTCCCCGTCTCTCCCTCCATCTTTCTCCCCATCTCTACCTCCATCTATCTCTCTGTCTCTCTCTCTATCTGTCTCTCCATCTTTCTCTTCGTCTCTCTCTCCATCTCTCTCCGTCTGTCTCTCCATCACTCTCTCCATCTCTTTCCCCGTCTCTCTCTGTCTCTCTCCATCTCTCTCTCCAACTCTCTCTCCATCACTCTCTCGATCGCGCTCCATCTCTCTCCCGTCTCTCTCTCCATCTCTCTCTCTCCTTCTCACTCCCCGTCTCTCTCTCCATCTCTCTCTCTCTGACTCTCTCTCCATCTCTCTTAACATCTCTCTCCCCATCTCTCCCCATCTCTCGCAATCTCTCTCTCCATCACTCTCTCCGTCTCTCTCTCCATCACTCTCTCCATCTCTCTTCATCTCTCTCTCCATCTCTCTCTCTGTCTCTCTCTCCATCTCTCTTTCCATCTCATTCTCCATCTCTCCCCATCTCTCTCTCCATCTCACTCACCATCTCTCTCCAACTCTCTGCCAGTCTCTCTCTCCATCTCTCTGCATCTCTCTCCCCATCTCACTCTCTGTCTCTCTCCCCGTCTCTCCCTCCATCTCTCTTCCCATCTCTCTCTCCGTTTCTCTCTCCGTCTCTCTCTCCCCATTTCTCTCACCATCACTCTCTCCATCTCTCTCCATTTCTCTCTCCATCTCTCTCCCCATCTCTCTCTCCGTCTCTTTCTCCGTCTCTCTCTCCATCTCTCTCCCTGTCTCTCTCTCCATCTCTCATTCTCTCAATCTCTCTCTCCATCTCTCTCCCCGTCTCTCTCTGCATCTCTCTCTCTGTCTCTCTCCATCTCTCTCTCCATCTCTCTCCTCATCTCTCTCTCCATCTCTCTCTCAATCTCTCCCCATCTCTCTCTCCATCTCTCTCTCTCCATCTCTCTCCCCAGCTCTCTCTCCATCTCTCTCCGTCTCTCTCTCCATCTCTCTCTCCATCTCTCTCTCTGTCACTCTCTCTCCCCATCTCTCTCCAGCTCTCTCCCCGTCTCTCTCCCAATCTCCCTCTCAGTCTCTCTCTCCATCTGTCTCTCCATCTCCCTCCCCATCTCTCTCTCCATCTCTCTCCGTCTCTCTCTCCATCTCTCCCCATCTCTCTCTCCATCTCTCTCACCATCTCTCTCCACGTCTCTCTCCTACACTCTCACTGTCTCTCTCTCCATCATCTCTCTCCCTGTCCCTCTCTCCTTCTATCTCCCCGTCTCCCTCTCCTTGTCTCTCTCCATCTCCCTCTCCATCTCTCTCTGTATCTCTCTCTGCATCTCTCTCTCACCATCTCTCTCTCCAACTCTCTCTCCATCTCTCTCCCCATCTCTCTCTCCATCTCTCTCTGTCTCTCTCTTCATCCGTCTCTCCATATCTCTCTCTGTCTTTCTCACCGTCTCACTCTCCATCTCTCTCCATCTCTCTCTCCATCTCTCTCCATCTCTCTCTCTATCTCTCTCTGTTTCTCTCTCCATCTCTCTATCCATCTCTCACTCTCCATCTCTCTTTCCATCTCTCTCTCCATCTCTCCCCATCTCTCTCTCCGTCTGTCCCCCCATCTCTCTCCATCTCTCTCCCCGTCTCTCTCCCAATCTCCCTCTCAGTCTCTCTCTCCATCTCTCTCTCCATCTCTCTCTCCATCACTCTCTCCATCTCTCTCCCCAGCTCTCTCTATCTCTCTCTCCGTCTTTCTCTCCGTCTCTCTCTCCATCTCTCGCCATCTCTCCCTCCATCTATCTCGCTGTCTCTCTCTCAATCTCTCTCTCCATCTCTCTCCCCGTCTCTCTCTCCATCACTCACTCCGTCTCTCTCTCTGTCTCTCTCTGCATCTCTCTCTCCATCTCTCCCTCCGTCTCTCTCTCCGTCTCTCTCTCCATCTCTCTCTCCGTCTCCCTCCCCGTCTCTCTCTGCATCTCTCTCTCCGTCTCTCTCCATCTCTCTCTCCATCTCTCTCCCCATCTCTCTCTCCGTCTCTCTCCATCTCTCTCTCCATCTCTCTCTCCATCTCTCCCTCCATCTCTCTCCCCGTCTCTCTCCCCATCTCTCTCTTCGTCTCTCTCCCCGTCTCTCCCTCCATCTTTCTCCCCATCTCTACCTCCATCTATCTCTCTGTCACTCTCTCTATCTGTCTCTCCATCTTTCTCTTCGTCTCTCTCTCCATCTCTCTCCATCTCTCTCTCCATCTCTCTCCCCACCTCTCTCTCCATCTCTCTCTCCATCTCACTCTCTGTCACCCTCCACGTCTCTCTCTCCATCGCTTTCTGCATCTCTCTCTCCATCTCTCTCTCTGTCTCTCTCTATCTCTCTCTCCATCACTCTCTCCATCTCTCTCCATCTCTCTCTACATCTCTCTCCATCCCTCTCTCCATCTCTCTCTCTGTCTCTCTCTCCATCTCTCTCTCTGTCTCTCTCCTTGTCTCTCCCTCCATCTCTCTCCCCGTCTCTCTCTCCATCCCTCTCTCCATCTCTCTCTCCTTCTCTCCCTCCATCTCTCTCTCAGTCTCTATCTCCATCTCTCTCCCCATCTCTCTCTCTATGTCCCTCCCTGTCTCTCTCTCCATCTCTCTCCCCGTCTCTTTCCCCATCTCTCTATCCATCGCTCTCTCCATCTCTTCTATGTCTATCTCCCCATCTCTCTGCATCTATCTCACCATCTCTCTCCGTCTCTCTCTCCATCTCTTTCTCCATCTCCCTGCGTCTCTCTCCCCATCTCCCTCTCCATCTCTCTCATCGTCTCTCCTCCATCTCTCTCCATCTCTCTCTCCATCTCTCTCCCCATTTCTCTCTGCATCTCTCTCTCCATCTCTCTCTCCATCTCTCTCCATCACTGTCTCCATCTCTGTCTCCATCACTCTCCCCATCTCTCTCCATCTCTCTCTCTGTCTCTCTCCCCATCTCTCTCTCCATCTCTGTCTCCGTCTCCCTCCCCGTTTCTCTCTGCATCTCTCTCTCCATCTCTCACCATCTCTCTCTCCATCTCTCTCCCCATCTCTCTCTCCATCTCTCTCCCCATCTCTCTCTCCGTCTTTCTCCCCGTCTCTCCCTCCATCTCTTTCCCCATCTCTCCCCCATCTATCTCTCTGTCTCTCTCTCTATCTCTCTCTCCGACTTTCTCTCCGTCTCTCTCTCCATCTCTCTCCATCTCTCTCTCCATCTCTCTCCCTGTCTCTCTCTCCATCTCTCTCTCCATCTCTCTCACTGTCACCCTCCACGTCTCTCTCTCCATCGCTTTCTGCATCTCTCTCTCTTCCTCTCTCTCTCTCTCTCTCCATCTCTCTCTCCATCACTCTCTCCATCTCTCTCCATCTCACTCTCAATCTCGCTCTCCATTTCTCTCCCAATCTCTCTCTCCATTGATCTCTCCATCTCTCTCCGTCTCTCTCTCCATCTCTCCCTATCTCTCTCTCCATCTCTCTCCCCATCCTTCTCCATCTCTCTCCCCGTCTCTCACTCCATCTCTCTCCATCTCACTCCCCATCGCTCTCTCCGTCTCACTCTCCGTCTCTCCCTCCATCTCTCTCTCCATCTCTCTCTGTATCTCTCGCCGTCTCTCTCTCCATCTCTCTCTCCATCTCACTTCTCGTCTCTCCCTCCATCTCTCTCCGTCTCTCTCTCCATCTCTCCCATCTCTCTCTCCATCTCTCAACCCATCTCTCTCTCCATCTCTCTCCCCATCTCTCTCCATCTCTCTCACCGTCTCTCTCCCCATCTCCTTCTCTGTCTCCCTCCCCATCTCTCTCTCCATCTCTCCCATCTTCCTCTCCATCTCTCAACCCATCTCTCTCACCATCTCTCACCCCATCTCTCTCTCCATCTCTCTCCCCATCGCTCTCTCCATCTCACTTCTCATCTCTCCCTCCATCTCTCTCCCCGTCTCTCTCTCCATCTCTCTCTCCATCTCTCGCCCCATCTCTCTCCATCTATCTCTCCATCTCTCTCAGTCTCTCTCTCCATCGCTCTCTCCATCTCTCTGCATCTCTCTCACCATCTCTCACTCTCTCTATCTCTCCAATCTCTCTCTCCATCTCTCTCTCCATCTCTCTCTCCGTCTCTCTCTCCATCTCTCTCTGCATCTCTCTAACTATCTCTCCCTCCGTCTCTCACCCTGTCTCTCCCTCCATCTCTCTCTCCATCTCTCTCTGCATCTCTCTCTCTCCATCTCTCTCCAACTCTCTCTCTCCATCTCTCTCCCACCCATCTCTCTCTCCATCTCTCTCTGTCTCTCTCTTCATCCGTCTCTCCATATCTCTCTCCGTCTTTCTCACTGTGTCACTCTCCATCTCTCTCCATCTCTCTCTCCATCTCTCTCCATCTCTCTCTCTATCTCTCCCTCTGTCTCTCTCTCCATCTCTCTCTCATTCTCTCTTTCCATCTCTCTCTCCATCTCTCCACATCTGTCTCTCCATCTCTTTCCCCATCTCTCTCCATCTCTCTCCCCGTCTCTCTCCCCATCTCCTTCTCTGTCTCTCTCCCCGTCTCTCCCTCCATTTCTCTTCTGATCTCTCTCTCTGTCTCTCTCTCAGTCTCTCTCTCCATCTCTCTCTCCATCTCTTTCCCCATCTCTCTCTCCATTGCTCTCTCCATCTCTCTCTCCGTCTCTCTCCCTATCTCTTTCCATCTATCTCTCCATCTCTCTTTGTCTCTCTCTCCATCTCTTTCTCCATCTCTCTGCATCTCTCTCCCCAATCTCTCTCTCCATCTCTCTCCATCACTCTCTCCATCTCTCTATCACTCTCTCCATCTCTCTCCATCTCTCTCGCCATCTCCCTCCCCGTCTCTCTCTCTCTCCATCTCTCCATCTCTCTCTCCGTCTCTCTCCCCATATCTCTCTCCATCTCTCTCTCCGTTTCCCTCCCCGTCTCTCTCTGCATCTCTCTCTCCGTCTCTCTCCATCTCTCTCTCCATCTCTCTCTCCATCTCTCTCCCCATCTCTCTCTCCGTCTCTCTCCATCTCTCTCTCCATCTCTCTCCCCATCTCTCTCTCCATCTCTCTCTCAATCTCTCCCTTTCTCTCTCTCCATCTCTCCCTCCATCTCTCTCCCCGTCTCTCTCCCCATCTCTCTCTTCGTCTCTCTCCCCGTCTCTCCCTCCATCTTTCTCCCCATCTCTACCTCCATCTATCTCTCTGTCTCTCTCTCTATCTGTCTCTCCATCTTTCTCTTCGTCTCTCTCTCCATCTCTCTCCGTCTGTCTCTCCATCACTCTCTCCATCTCTTTCCCCGTCTCTCTCTGTCTCTCTCCATCTCTCTCTCCAACTCTCTCTCCATCACTCTCTCGATCGCGCTCCATCTCTCTCCCGTCTCTCTCTCCATCTCTCTCTCTCCAACTCTCTCCCTTTCTCTCTCTTCATCTCTCTCCCCATCTCTCTCCATCTCTGTCCTTCTCACCATCTCACTCTCCATCTCTCTCCATCTCTCTCTCCATCCCTCTCACTGTCTCTCTCTCCATCATCTCTCACCCTGTCCCTCTCTCCTTCTATCTCCCCGTCTCTCTCTCAATCTCTCTCTCCATCTCTCTCCCTATCTCTCTCTCCATCTCTCTCTTCTTCTCTCTCCCTGTCTCTCTCTCCTTCTCACTCCCCGTCTCTCTCTCCATCTCTCTCTCTCTGACTCTCTCTCCATCTCTCTTAACATCTCTCTCCCCATCTCTCCCCATCTCTCGCAATCTCTCTCCATCACTCTCTCCGTCTCTCTCTCCATCACTCTCTCCATCTCTCTTCATCTCTCTCTCCATCTCTCTCTCTGTCTCTCTCTCCATCTCTCTTTCCATCTCATTCTCCATCTCTCCCCATCTCTCTCTCCATCTCACTCACCATCTCTCTCCAACTCTCTGCCAGTCTCTCTCTCCATCTCTCTGCATCTCTCTCCCCATCTCACTCTCTGTCTCTCTCCCCGTCTCTCCCTCCATCTCTCTTCCCATCTCTCTCTCCGTTTCTCTCTCCGTCTCTCTCTCCCCATTTCTCTCACCATCACTCTCTCCATCTCTCTCCATTTCTCTCTCCATCTCTCTCCCCATCTCTCTCTCCGTCTCTTTCTCCGTCTCTCTCTCCATCTCTCTCCCTGTCTCTCTCTCCATCTCTCATTCTCTCAATCTCTCTCTCCATCTCTCTCCCCGTCTCTCTCTGCATCTCTCTCTCTGTCTCTCTCCATCTCTCTCTCCATCTCTCTCCTCATCTCTCTCTCCATCTCTCTCTCAATCTCTCCCCATCTCTCTCTCCATCTCTCTCTCCATCTCTCTCCCCAGCTCTCTCTCCATCTCTCTCCGTCTCTCTCTCCATCTCTCTCTCCATCTCTCTCTCTGTCACTCTCTCTCCCCATCTCTCTCCAGCTCTCTCCCCGTCTCTCTCCCAATCTCCCTCTCAGTCTCTCTCTCCATCTGTCTCTCCATCTCTCTCTCCATCACTCTCTCCATCTCTCTCCATCTCTCTCTCCATCTCCCTCCCCATCTCTCTCTCCATCTCTCTCCGTCTCTCTCTCCATCTCTCCCCATCTCTCTCTCCATCTCTCTCACCATCTCTCTCCACGTCTCTCTCCTACTCTCTCACTGTCTCTCTCTCCATCATCTCTCTCCCTGTCCCTCTCTCCTTCTATCTCCCCGTCTCCCTCTCCTTGTCTCTCTCCATCTCCCTCTCCATCTCTCTCTGTATCTCTCTCTGCATCTCTCTCTCACCATCTCTCTCTCCAACTCTCTCTCCATCTCTCTCCCCATCTCTCTCTCCATCTCTCTCTGTCTCTCTCTTCATCCGTCTCTCCATATCTCTCTCTGTCTTTCTCACCGTCTCACTCTCCATCTCTCTCCATCTCTCTCTCCATCTCTCTCCATCTCTCTCTCTATCTCTCTCTGTTTCTCTCTCCATCTCTCTATCCATCTCTCACTCTCCATCTCTCTTTCCATCTCTCTCTCCATCTCTCCCCATCTCTCTCTCCGTCTGTCCCCCCATCTCTCTCCATCTCTCTCCCCGTCTCTCTCCCAATCTCCCTCTCAGTCTCTCTCTCCATCTCTCTCTCCATCTCTCTCTCCATCACTCTCTCCATCTCTCTCCCCAGCTCTCTCTATCTCTCTCTCCGTCTTTCTCTCCGTCTCTCTCTCCATCTCTCGCCATCTCTCCCTCCATCTATCTCGCTGTCTCTCTCTCAATCTCTCTCTCCATCTCTCTCCCCGTCTCTCTCTCCATCACTCACTCCGTCTCTCTCTCTGTCTCTCTCTGCATCTCTCTCTCCATCTCTCCCTCCGTCTCTCTCTCCGTCTCTCTCTCCATCTCTCTCTCCATCTCTCTCTCCGTCTCCCTCCCCGTCTCTCTCTGCATCTCTCTCTCCGTCTCTCTCCATCTCTCTCTCCATCTCTCTCCCCATCTCTCTCTCCGTCTCTCTCCATCTCTCTCTCCATCTCTCTCTCCATCTCTCCCTCCATCTCTCTCCCCGTCTCTCTCCCCATCTCTCTCTTCGTCTCTCTCCCCGTCTCTCCCTCCATCTTTCTCCCCATCTCTACCTCCATCTATCTCTCTGTCACTCTCTCTATCTGTCTCTCCATCTTTCTCTTCGTCTCTCTCTCCATCTCTCTCCATCTCTCTCTCCATCTCTCTCCCCACCTCTCTCTCCATCTCTCTCTCCATCTCACTCTCTGTCACCCTCCACGTCTCTCTCTCCATCGCTTTCTGCATCTCTCTCTCCATCTCTCTCTCTGTCTCTCTCTATCTCTCTCTCCATCACTCTCTCCATCTCTCTCCATCTCTCTCTACATCTCTCTCCATCCCTCTCTCCATCTCTCTCTCTGTCTCTCTCTCCATCTCTCTCTCTGTCTCTCTCCTTGTCTCTCCCTCCATCTCTCTCCCGTCTCTCTCTCCATCCCTCTCTCCATCTCTCTCTCCGTCTCTCCCTCCATCTCTCTCTCAGTCTCTATCTCCATCTCTCTCCCCATCTCTCTCTCTATGTCCCTCCCTGTCTCTCTCTCCATCTCTCTCCCCGTCTCTTTCCCCATCTCTCTATCCATCGCTCTCTCCATCTCTTCTATGTCTATCTCCCCATCTCTCTGCATCTATCTCACCATCTCTCTCCGTCTCTCTCTCCATCTCTTTCTCCATCTCCCTGCGTCTCTCTCCCCATCTCCCTCTCCATCTCTCTCACATCGTCTCTCCCTCCATCTCTCTCCATCTCTCTCTCCATCTCTCTCCCCATTTCTCTCTGCATCTCTCTCTCCATCTCTCTCTCCATCTCTCTCCATCACTGTCTCCATCTCTGTCTCCATCACTCTCCCCATCTCTCTCCATCTCTCTCTCTGTCTCTCTCCCCATCTCTCTCTCCATCTCTGTCTCCGTCTCCCTCCCCGTTTCTCTCTGCATCTCTCTCTCCATCTCTCACCATCTCTCTCTCCATCTCTCTCCCCATCTCTCTCTCCATCTCTCTCCCATCTCTCTCTCCGTCTTTCTCCCCGTCTCTCCCTCCATCTCTTTCCCCATCTCTCCCCCATCTATCTCTCTGTCTCTCTCTCTATCTCTCTCTCCGACTTTCTCTCCGTCTCTCTCTCCATCTCTCTCCATCTCTCTCTCCATCTCTCTCCCTGTCTCTCTCTCCATCTCTCTCTCCATCTCTCTCACTGTCACCCTCCACGTCTCTCTCTCCATCGCTTTCTGTATCTCTCTCTCTTCCTCTCTCTCTCTCTCTCTCCATCTCTCTCTCCATCACTCTCTCCATCTCTCTCCATCTCACTCTCAATCTCGCTCTCCATTTCTCTCCCAATCTCTCTCTCCATTGATCTCTCCATCTCTCTCCGTCTCTCTCTCCATCTCTCCCTATCTCTCTCTCCATCTCTCTCCCCATCCTTCTCCATCTCTCTCCCCGTCTCTCACTCCATCTCTCTCCATCTCACTCCCCATCGCTCTCTCCGTCTCACTCTCCGTCTCTCCCTCCATCTCTCTCTCCATCTCTCTCTCTGTATCTCTCGCCGTCTCTCTCTCCATCTCTCTCTCCATCTCACTTCTCGTCTCTCCCTCCATCTCTCTCCGTCTCTCTCTCCATCTCTCCCATCTCTCTCTCCATCTCTCAACCCATCTCTCTCTCCATCTCTCTCCCCATCTCTCTCCATCTCTCTCACCGTCTCTCTCCCCATCTCCTTCTCTGTCTCCCTCCCCATCTCTCTCTCCATCTCTCCCATCTTCCTCTCCATCTCTCAACCCATCTCTCTCACCATCTCTCTCCCCATCTCTCTCTCCATCTCTCTCCCCATCGCTCTCTCCATCTCACTTCTCATCTCTCCCTCCATCTCTCTCCCCGTCTCTCTCTCCATCTCTCTCTCCATCTCTCGCCCCATCTCTCTCCATCTATCTCTCCATCTCTCTCAGTCTCTCTCTCCATCGCTCTCTCCATCTCTCTGCATCTCTCTCACCATCTCTCACTCTCTCTATCTCTCCAATCTCTCTCTCCATCTCTCTCTCCATCTCTCTCTCCGTCTCTCTCTCCATCTCTCTCTGCATCTCTCTAACTATCTCTCCCTCCGTCTCTCACCCTGTCTCTCCCTCCATCTCTCTCTCCATCTCTCTCTGCATCTCTCTCTCTCCATCTCTCTCTCCAACTCTCTCTCCATCTCTCTCCCCATCTCTCTCTCCATCTCTCTCTGTCTCTCTCTTCATCCGTCTCTCCATATCTCTCTCCGTCTTTCTCACTGTCTCACTCTCCATCTCTCTCCATCTCTCTCTCCATCTCTCTCCATCTCTCTCTCTATCTCTCCCTCTGTCTCTCTCTCCATCTCTCTTTCCATCTCTCTCTCCATCTCTCCACATCTGTCTCTCCATCTCTTTCCCCATCTCTCTCCATCTCTCTCCCCGTCTCTCTCCCCATCTCCTTCTCTGTCTCTCTCCCCGTCTCTCCCTCCATTTCTCTTCTGATCTCTCTCTCTGTCTCTCTCTCAGTCTCTCTCTCCATCTCTCTCTCCATCTCTTTCCCCATCTCTCTCTCCATTGCTCTCTCCATCTCTCTCTCCGTCTCTCTCCCTATCTCTTTCCATCTATCTCTCCATCTCTCTCTGTCTCTCTCTCCATCTCTTTCTCCATCTCTCTGCATCTCTCTCCCCAATCTCTCTCTCCATCTCTCTCCATCACTCTCTCCATCTCTCTATCACTCTCTCCATCTCTCTCCATCTCTCTCGCCATCTCCCTCCCCGTCTCTCTCTCTCTCCATCTCTCCATCTCTCTCTCCGTCTCTCTCCCCATATCTCTCTCCATCTCTCTCTCCGTTTCCCTCCCCGTCTCTCTCTGCATCTCTCTCTCCGTCTCTCTCCATCTCTCTCTCCATCTCTCTCTCCATCTCTCTCCCCATCTCTCTCTCCGTCTCTCTCCATCTCTCTCTCCATCTCTCTCCCCATCTCTCTCTCCATCTCTCTCTCAATCTCTCCCTTTCTCTCTCTCCATCTCTCCCTCCATCTCTCTCCCCGTCTCTCTCCCCATCTCTCTCTTCGTCTCTCTCCCCGTCTCTCCCTCCATCTTTCTCCCCATCTCTACCTCCATCTATCTCTCTGTCTCTCTCTCTATCTGTCTCTCCATCTTTCTCTTCGTCTCTCTCTCCATCTCTCTCCATCTCTCTCTCCATCTCTCTCCCCACCTCTCTCTCCATCTCTCTCTCCATCTCACTCTCTGTCACCCTCCACGTCTCTCTCTCCATCGCTTTCTGCATCTCTCTCTCCATCTCTCTCTCTGTCTCTCTCTGTCTCTCTCTCCATCACTCTCTCCATCTCTCTCCATCTCTCTCTCCGTCTCTCTCTCTATCTCTCTCCCCCTCTCTCTCCATCTCTCCATCTCTCTCTCTCCGTCTCTCTCTGCATCTCTCTCTCCATCTCTCTCCATCTCTCTCTCCATCTTTCTCACCTCTCTGTCTCCATCTCTCTCTCCATCTCTCTCCCCATCTCTCTCCCCATCCCTTTCTCCACCTCTCTCTCCATCTCTCTCCCTGCCTCTCTCTCCATCTCACTCTCGATCTCTCTCTCCATCTTTCTCCCCGTCTCTCTCTCCATCTCTCACCCCGTCTCTCTCTGCGTCTGTATTCACAACTCTCTCTCCATCTCTCTCTCCGTCTCTCTCTCCATTTCTCTCCCCATCTCTCTCTCCATCGATCTCTCCATCTCACTCTCCGTCTCTCTCTCCATCTCTCCCCATCTCTCTCTCCATCTCTCTCCCCATCCTTCTCCATCTCTCTCCCCTTCTCTCACTCCATCTCTCTCCATCTCTCATTCCATCTCCCTCTCCGTCTCACTCTCCGTCTCTCCCTTCATCTCTCTCTCCGTCTCTCTCTGTATCTATCTCCGTCTCTCTCTCCATCTCTCTCTCCATCTCTCTCTCTCCATCTCTCTATCCATCTCTCTGCATCTCTCTCTCCATCTTTCTCCATCTCACTCCGTCTCTCTCTCCATCTCTCCCCATCTCTCTCTCCATCTCTCTCTTCATCTCTCTCTTCGTCTCTCTCTCCATCTCTCTCTCCATTTCTCTCTCCGTCTCTCTCTCTCCATCTCTTTCTCCATCTTTCTCCCCGTCTCCCTCTCCATCTCTCTGCATCTCTCTCCACATCTCCCTATATGTCTCTCTCCCCATCTCTCTCCATTTCTCTCTCCATCACTCTCTCCATCACTCTCACCATCTCTCTCCATCTCTCTCTCCATCTCTCTCCCCAGCTCTCTCTCCATCTCTCTCCGTCTCTCTGTCCATCTCTCCCCATTTCTCTCTCCATCTCTCTCTCCATCTCTCTCCATGTCTCTTCTCCACCTCTCTCTCCATCTCTCTCTCTGTCTCTCTCTCTCCATCTCTCTCTCTGTCTCTCTCTCTCCATCTCTCTCTCCATCTCTCTCCACATCTCTCTCTCCGTCTCTGTCCCCGTCTCTCCCTCCATCTCTCTCCCCATTTCTCCCTCCATCTCTCTCTCTGTCTCTCTCTCCATCTCCCTCTCCGTCTCTCTCTCCGTCTCTCTCTCTATGTCTCTCGACATCTCTCTCTCCATCTCTCTCTCTCCATCTCTCTCTCCACCTCTCTTCCCATCTCTCTCTCCATCGCTCTCTCCATCTATCGCTCCGTCTCTTTCTCCATTCTTCCCATCTCTTTCACCATCTCTCTCAATATTTCGCTCCATCTCTCTCCCCGTCTCTCTCTCCATCTCTCTCTATCTCTCTCCCCATCTCTCCCTCCGTCTCTCCCTCCGTCTCGCCCTCCGTCTCATTCTCTGTCTCTCTCTGTCTCTCTCTTCGTCCGTCTCTCCATCTCTCTCTCTGTATTTCTCTCTGTCTCTCTCTCCATCTCTCTCCATCTCTCTCTCTATCTCTCTCTCTGTCTCTCTCTCCATCTCTCTTTCCATCTCTCTCTCTCCATCTCTCTTTCCATCTCTCTCTCCATCTCTCCCCATCTCGCTCCATCTCTCTCCCCATCTCTCTCCATCTTTCTTCCCGTCTCTCTCTCTATCTCTGTATCTCTCTCCCCATCTCCCTCTATGTCTCTCTCCCCATCTCTCCCTCCATCTCTCCTCCCATCGCTTTCTCTGTCTCTCAATGTCGCTCTCTCCATCTCTCTCTCCATTTCTATCTCCATCACTCTCTCCATCTCTCTCCCCAGCTCTCTCTCCATCTCTCTCCCCGTCTCTCTCTCTGTCTCTCTATCCATCTCTCTCTCTGTCTCTCTCTCTCCATCTCTCTCCCACTCTCACTCTCTGCCTCTCTCCCCATCTCTCCCTCCATCTCTCTCCCCATCTCTCCCTCCATCTATCTCTGTCTCTCTCTCTATCTCTCTCTCCGTCTCTTTCTCCGTCTCTCTCTCCATCTCTCCCTCCATCTCTCAATCTCTCTCTCCATCTCTCTCCCCGTCTCTCTCTCCATCACTCACTCCGTCTCTCACTCCGTCTCTCTCTGCATCTCTCTCTCCATCTCTCTCTCCGTCTCTCTCTCCATCTCTCTCTCCATCTCTCTCCATCTCTCTCTCCATCTCTCTCTACATGTCTCTCCCCATCTCTCTCCGTCTCTGTCTCTATCACTCTCTCCATCTCTCTCCCCATCTCTCTCTCCGTCTCTAACTCCATATCTCTCTCCATCTCTCTCCCCGTCTCTCTCCATCTCTCTCTCCATCTCTCACCCCGTCTCTCTCCATCTCTCTCTCTATCTCTCTACCCATCTCTCTTCATCTCTCTCCATCTCTCTATCCATCTCTCTCCCCATCTCTCTCCATCTCTCTTCATCTCTCTCTCCATCTCTCTCTCCATCTCTCTCTCTGCCTCTCTCCTTGTATCTCCCTCCCCGTCTCTCTCTCCATCTCTCTCTCCGTTTCTCTCTCCGTCTCTCTCTCCATCTCCCTCTCAGTCTCTATCTCCATCTCTCTCCACATCTCTCTCTCCATCTCTCTCCCTGTCTCTCTCTCCATCTCTCTCTCCATCTCTTTCCCCATCTCTCTCTCCATCTCTCTCCCCATCTGTCTCTCCATCTCTCTCCATCTCTCTCCATCTCTCTCGCCATCTCCCTCCCTGTCTCTCTCTCTCTCCATCTCTCCATCTCTCTCTCCGTCTCTCTCCCCATCTCTCTCTCCATCTCTCTCCCAATCTCTCTCCCCATCTCTCTCTTCGTCTCTCTCCCCGTCTCTCCCTCCATCTTTCTCCCCATCTCTCCCTCCATCTATCTCTCTGTCTCTCTCTCTATCTGTCTCTCCGTCTTTCTCTCCGTCTCTCTCTCCATCTCTCTCCTTCTCTCTCTCTATCTCTCTCCCCGCCTCTCTCTCCATCTCACTCTCTGTCACCCTGCACGTCTCTCTCTCCATCGCTTTCTGCATCTCTCTCTCCATCTCTCTCTCTGTCTCTCTCCATCTCTCGCTCCATCACTCTCTCCATCTCTCTCCATCTCTCTCTCCGTCTCTCTCTCTATCTCTCTCCCCCTCTATCTCTACATCTCTCCATCTCTCTCTCTCCATCTCTCTCTCCATCTTTCTCACCTCTCTGTCTCCATCTCTCCCTCTATCTCTCTCCCCATCTCTCTCCCCGTCCCTTTCTCCGTCTCTTTCTCCATCCCTCTCCCTGCCTCTCTCTCCATCTCTCTCCATCTCATTCTCAATCTCTCTCTCCATCTCTCTCCCCGTCTCTCTCTCCATCTCTCACCCCGTCTCTCTCTGCGTCTTTATTCGCATCTCTCTCTCCATCTCCATCTCCGCCTCTCTCTCCATTTCTCTCCCCATCTCTCTCTCCACCGATCTCTCAATCTCTCTCTCCGTCTCTCTCTCCATCTCTCCCCATCTCTCTCTCCATCTCTCTCCCCATCCTTCTCCATCTCTCTCCCCGTCTCTCACTCCATCTCTCTCCAACTCTCTCCCCATCTCTCTCTCCATCTCACTGTCCGTCTCTCCCTCCATCTCTCTCTCCGTCTCTCTCTGTATCTCTCTCCGTCTCTCTCTCCATCCCTCTCTCCATCTCTCTATCCATCTCTCTCCATCTCTCTCTCCATTGTTCTCCATCTCTCTCCGTCTCTCTCTCCATCTCTCCCCATCTCTCTCTCCATCTCTCTCCCCATCCTTCTCCATCTCTCTCCCCGTCTCTCACTCCATCTCTCTACATCTCTCTCCCCATCTCACCCTTCATCTCTCTCTCCATCTCTCTCTCCATCTCCCTCTCCATCTCTCTCTCCGTCTCTCTCCCCGTCTCTCTCTCCATCTCTCTCCGTCACCCTCCCGTGTCTGTCTCCATCTCTTTCTGCATCTCTCTCTCCATCTCTCTCTCTGTCTCTCTCCATCTCTCTCTCCATCTCTGTCTCCATCACTCTCTCCATCTCTCTCCAACTCTCTCTCCGTCACTATCTCCAACTCTCTCCCCGTCTCTCTCTCTCTACATCTCTCCATCTCTCTCTCCGTCTCTCTCACCAATCCGTTTCTATATCTCTCTCTCCATCTGTCTCTCCATCTCTCTCTCCGTCTCCCTCCCTGTCTGTCTCTGCATCTCTCTCTCCGTCTCTCTCCATCTCTATCTCCATCTCTCTCCTCATCTCTCTCTCCACCTCTCTCTCCATTTCTCTCCCCATCTCTCTCTCCGTCTCTTTCTCCGTCTCTCTCTCTATCTCTCTCCCTGTCTCTCTGCATCTCTCACTCCATCTCTCTCTCAATCTCTCTCTCCATCTCTCTCCCCATCTCTCTCCATCTCTCTCCCCGTCTCTCTCTCTCTCCATCTCTCTCTCCGTCTCTTTCTCCATATCTCTCCCTGTCTCTCTCTCCATCTCTCTGTCCATGTCTCTCAGAATCTATCTCTCCATCTCTCTCCCTGTCTCTCACCCCATCTCTCTCTCCATCTCTCTCCCTGTCTCTCTCCCTCAATCTCTCTCCCCATCTCTTTCCCCAACTCTCTCTCCATCGCTCTCTCCATCTCTCTCTCCGTCTCTCTCCCCATCTATCTCCATCTATCTCTGCATCTCTCTCCATCTCTCTCTCCATCTCTCTGCATCTCTCTCGCCATCTCTCTCTCCATCCCTCTCCCCATCTCTCTCCACATCTCTCTCTCCATCTCTGTCCCCGTCTCTCCCTCCATCTCTCTCCCCATCTCTCCCTCCATCTCCCTCTCCGTCTCTCTCTCCGTCTCTCTTTCTATCTCTCTCGACATCTCTCTCTCCATCTCTCTCTCTCCATCTCTCTCACCACCTCTCTCCCCATTTCTCTCTCCATCGCTCTCTCCATCTATCGCTCCGTCTCTTTCTCCATTCTTCCCATCTCTTTCACCATTTCTCTCCCCATTTCGCTCCATCTCTCTCCCCGTCTCTCTCTCCATCTCTCTCTATCTCTCTCCCCATCTCTCCCTCCGTCTCTCCCTCCGTCTCTCCCTCCGTCTCATTCTCTGTCTCTCTCTGTCTCTCTCTTCGTCCGTCTCTCCATCTCTCTCTCTGTATTTCTCTCCGTCTCTCTCTCCATCTCTCTCCATCTCTCTCTCTATCTCTCTCTCTGTCTCTCTCTCCATCTCTCTTTCCATCTCTCTCTCTCCATCTCTCTTTCAGTCTCTCTCTCCATCTCTCCCCATCTCGCTCCATCTCTCTCCCCATCTCTCTCCATCTTTCTCCCCGTCTCTCTCTCTATCTCTCTGTATCTCTCTCCCCATCTCCCTCTATGTCTCTCTCCCCATCTCTCCCTCCATCTCTCCTCCCATCACTTTCTCTGTCTCTCAATGTCGTTCTCTCCATCTCTCTCTCCATTTCTCTCTCCATCACTCTTTCTGTCTCTCTATCCATCTCTCTCTCTGTCTCTCTCTCCATCTCTCTCCCCATCTCTCTCTCCGTCTCTCTCCCCATCTCTCCCTCCATCTCTCTCCCCATCTCTCCCTCCATCTATCTCTCTGTCTCTCTCTCTATCTCTCTCTCCGTCTCTTTCTCCGTCTCTCTCTCCATCTCTCTCCTTGTCTCTCTCTCCATCTCTCCCTCCATCTCTCAATCTCTCTCTCCATCTCTCTCCCCGTCTCTCTCTCCATCACTCACTCCGTCTCTCACTCCGTCTCTGTCTGCATCTCTCTCTCCATCTCTCTCTCTGTCTCTCTCTCCGTCTCTCTCTCCATCTCTCTCCATCTCTCTCTCCATCTCTCTCTACATGTCTCTTCCCATCTCTCTCCGTCTCTGTCTCTGTCACTCTCTCCGTCTCTCTCCCCATCTCTCTCTCCGTCTCTAACTCCATATCTCTCTCCATCTCTCTCCCCGTCTCTCTCCATCTCTCTCTCCATCTCTCTCTCCATCTCTCTCCCCGTCTCTCTCCATCTCTCTTTCTATCTCTCTACCCATCTCTCTTCATCTCTCTCCATCTCTCTATCCATCTCTCTCCCCATCTCTCTCCATCTCTCTTCATCTCTCTCTCCATCTCTCTCTCCATCTGTCTCTCTGCCTCTCTCCTTGTATCTACCTCCATCTCTCTCCCCGTCTCTCTCTCCATCTCTCTCCCCGTCTCTATCTCCATCTCTCTCCCCATCTCTCTCTCCATCTCTCTCCCCATCTCTCTCTCCATCTCTCTCCCTGTCTCTCTCTCTCCATCTCTCTCTCCATCTCTTTCCCCATCTCTCTCTCCATCGCTCTCTCCATCTCTCTCTCCGTCTCTCTCCCCATCTCTCTCCATCTATCTCTCCATCTCTCTCTGTCTCTCTCTCTCCATCTCTTTCTCCATCTCTCTGCATCTCTCTCCCCATCTCTCTCTCCATCTCTCTCCATCACTCTCTCCATCTCTCTCTCTATCACTCTCTCCATCTCTCTCGCCATCTCCCTCCCTGTCTCTCTCTCTCTCCATCTCTCCATCTCTCTCTCCGTCTCTCTCCCCATCTCTCTCTCCATCTCTCTCTCCATCTCTCTCCCCATCTCTCTCTCCGTCTCTCTCCATCTCTCTCTCCATCTCTCTCCCCATATCTCTCTCCATCTCTCTCTCAATCTCTCCCCATCTCTCTCTCCATCTCTCTCTCCATCTCTCTCCCCGTCTCTCTACCCATCTCTCTCTTCGTCTCTCTCCCCGTCTCTCCCTCCATCTTTCTCCCCATCTCTCCCTCCATCTATCTCTCTGTCTCTCTCTCTATCTGTCTCTCCGTCTTTCTCTGTCTCTCTCTCCATCTCTCTTCATCTCTCTCTCCATCTTTCTCCCCGCCTCTCTCTCCATCTCTCTCTCCATCTCAATCTCTGTCACCCTGCACGTCTCTCTCTCCATCGCTTTCTGCATCTCTCTCTCCATCTCTCTCTCTGTCTCTCTCCATCTCTCTCTCCATCACTCTCTCCATCTCTCTCCATCTCTCTCTCCGTCTCTCTCTCTATCTCTCTCCCCCTCTCTCTCTACATCTCTCCATCTCTCTCTCTCCATCTCTCTCTCCATCTTTCTCACCTCTCTGTCTCCATCTCTCTCCCCATCTCTCTCCCCGTCCTTTTCTCCGTCTCTTTCTCCATCTCTCTCCCTGCCTCTCTCTCCATCTCTCTCCATCTCATTCTCAATCTCTCTCTCCATCTCTCTCCCCGTCTCTCTATCCATCTCTCACCCCGTCTCTCTATGCGTCTTTATTCGCATCTCTCTCTTCATCTCCATCTCCGCCTCTCTCTCCATTTCTCTCCCCATCTCTCTCTCCACCGATCTCTCAATCTCTCTCTCCGTCTCTCTCTCCATCACTCCCCATCTCTCTCTCCATCTCTCTCTCCATCCTTCTCCATCTCTCTCCCCGTCTCTCACTCCATCTCTCTCCATCTCTCTCCCCATCTCACTCTCCGTCTCACTCTCCCGTCTCTCCCTCCATCTCTCTCTCCGTCTCTCTCTGTATCTCTCTCCGTCTCTCTCTCCAACCCTCTCTCCATCTCTCTATCCATCTCTCTCCATCTTTCTCCATCTCTCTTCGTCTCACTCTCCATCTCTCCCCATCTCTCTCTCCATCTCTCTCCCCATCCTGCTCCATCTCTCTCCCCGTCTCTCACTCCATCTCTCTCCATCTCTCTCCCCATCTCACCCTCCATCTCTCTCTCCGTCTCTCTCTCCATCTCTCTCTCTGTCTCTCTCCATCTCTCTCTCCATCACTCTCTCCATCTCTCTCCATCTCTCTCTCCGTCTCTCTCTCTATCTCTCTCCCCCTCTCTCTCTACATCTCTCCATCTCTCTCTCTCCATCTCTCTCTCCATCTTTCTCACCTCTCTGTCTCCATCTCTCTCCCCATCTCTCTCCCCGTCCCTTTCTCCGTCTCTTTCTCCATCTCTCTCCCTGCCTCTCTCTCCATCTCTCTCCATCTCATTCTCAATCTCTCTCTCCATCTCTCTCCCCGTCTCTCTATCCATCTCTCACCCCGTCTCTCTATGCGTCTTTATTCGCATCTGTCTCTTCATCTCCATCTCCGCCTCTCTCTCCATTTCTCTCCCCATCTCTCTCTCCACCGATCTCTCAATCTCTCTCTCCGTCTCTCTCTCCATCTCTCCCCATCTCTCTCTCCATCTCTCTCCCCATCCTTCTCCATCTCTCTCCCCGTCTCTCACTCCATCTCTCTCCATCTCTCTCCCCATCTCACTCTCCGTCTCACTCTCCGTCTCTCCCTCCATCTCTCTCTCCGTCTCTCTCTGTATCTCTCTCCGTCTCTCTCTCCAACCCTCTCTCCATCTCTCTATCCATCTCTCTCCATCTCTCTCTCCATCTTTCTCCATCTCTCTTCGTCTCTCTCTCCATCTCTCCCCATCTCTCTCTCCATCTCTCTCCCCATCCTGCTCCATCTCTCTCCCCGTCTCTCACTCCATCTCTCTCCATCTCTCTCCCCATCTCACCCTCCATCTCTCTCTCCGTCTCTCTCTCCATCTCCCTCTCCATCTCTCTCTCCGTCTCTCTCCCCGTCTCTCTCTCCATCTCTCTCCATCTCTCTCCGTCACCCTCCCGTGTCTCTCTCCATCTCTTTCTGCATCTCTCTCTCCATCTCTCTCTCTGTCTCTCTCCATCTCTCTCTCTATCTCTCTCTCCATCACTCTCTCCATCTCTCTCCCCGTCTCTCTCTCTCTACATCTCTCCATCGCTCTCTCCGTCTCTCTCACCAATCTGTTTCTATATCTCTCTCTCCATCTGTCTCTCCATCTCTCTCTCCGTCTCCCTCCCTGTCTCTCTCTGCATCTCTCTCTCCGTCTCTCTCTCCATCTCCCTCTCCATTTCTCTCTCCGTCTCTCTCCCCGTCTCTCTCTCCATCTCTCTCCATCTCTCTCCGTCACCCTCCCGTGTCTCTCTCCATCTCTTTCTGCATCTCTCTCTCCATCACTCTCTCCATCTCTCTCTCCGTCTCTCCCACCAATCTGTTTCTGTATCTCTCTCTCCATCTGTCTTTCCATCTCTCTCTCCGTCTCCCTCCCTGTCTCTCTCTGCATCTCTCTTTCCGTCTCTCTCCATCTCTATCTCCATCTCTCTCCATCTCTCTCCCCGTCTCTCTCTCTCCATCTCTCTCTCCATCTCTCTCTCCGTCTCTTTCTCCATATCTCTCCCTGTCCCTCTCTCCATATCTCTGTCCATGTCTCTCACAATCTATCTCTCCATCTCTCTCCCTGTCTCTCTCTCGATATCTCACCCCATCTCTATCTCTCTGTCCATCTCTCTCCCTGTCTCTCTCTCTCAATCTCTCTCTCCATCTCTTTCCCCAACTCTCTCTCCATCACTCTCTCCATCTCTCCCTCCGTCTCTCTCCCCATCTATCTCCATCTATCTCTCCATCTCTCTCCATCTCTCTCTCCATCTCACTCTCCATCTCTCTGCATCTCTCTCGCCATCTCCCTCTCCATCTCTCTCATCGTCTCTCCCTCCATCTCTCTCCATCTCTCTCTCCATCCCTCTCCCCATCTCTCTCTGCATCTCTCTCTCCATCTCTCTCTCCATCTCTCTCCCCATCCCTCTCTCCATCACACTCTCCATCTCTCTGCATCCCTCTCTCTGTCTCTCTCCATCTCTCTCTCCATCTCTTTTTTCGTCTCTCTCTCCATCTTACTCCCTGTATCACTCTCCATCTCTCTCTCCATCTCTCTCTCAATCTCTCTCACCATCTCTCTCCCCGTCTCTGTCTCCATCACTCACTCCGTCTCTCTCACCGTCTCTCTCTGCATCTCTCTCTCCATCTCTCTTTCCGTCTCACTCTCCATCTCTCTCTCCATCTTGCTCCATCTCTCTCTACATGTTTCTCCCCATCACTCTCCATCTCTGTCTCCGTCACTCTCTCCATCTCTCTCCCCATCTCTCTCTCTCTGTCCCTAACTACATATCTCTCTCCATCTCTCTCCCCATCTCTCTCTCCGTCTCTCTCTTCGTCTCACTCTCCGCCACTCTCTCCATCTCTAATTGTCTCTATCTCCATCTCTCTCTCCATCTCTCTCCCTGTCTCTCTCTGCATCTCTCTCTCCATCTCTCTCTCCGTCTCTCTCTCCATCGCTCTCCATCTCTCTCTCCATCTCTCTCTACATGTCTCTCCCCATCTCTCTCCGTCTCTGTCTGTCACACTCTCCGTCTCCCTCCCCATCTCTCTCTCCGTCTCTAACTCCATATCTCTCTCCATCTCTCTCCCCGTCTCTCTCTCCATCTCTCTCTCCATCTCTCTCTCCATTTCTCTCCCTGTCTCTCTCCATCACACTCTCTATCTCTCTACCCATCTCTCTTCATCTCTCTCCATCTCTCTCTCCATCTCTCTCCCCATCTCTCTCCATCTCTCTCCCCATCTCTCTCCATCTCTCTCACCATCTCTCTCCATCTCTCTTCATCTCTCTCTCCATCTCTCTCCCATTTCTGTCCCTGTCTCTCTCTATCACACTCTCTATCTCTCTACCCATCTCTCTTCATCTCTCTCCATCTCTCTCTACATCTCTCTCCCCATCTCTCTCCATCTCTCTCCCATCTCTCTCCATCCCTCTCACCATCTCTCTCCCATCTCTCTTCACCTCTCTCTCGATCTCTCTCTCCATCTCTCTCTCCGTCTCTCTCCTTGTCTCTCCCTCCATGTCTCTACCCGTCCTCTCTCTCCATTTCTCTCTCCGTTTCTCTCTCCGTCTCTCTCTCCATCTCTCTCTCAGTCTCTATCTCCATCTCTCTCCCCATCTCACTCTCTATCTCTCTCCCTGTCTCTCTCTCTCCATCTCTCTCTCCATCTCTTTCCCCATCTCTCTCTCCATCGCTCTCTCCATCTCTCTCTCCGTCTCTCTCCCCATCTCTTTCCATCTATCTCTCCATCTCTCTCCGTCTCTCTCTCCATCTCTTTCTCCATCTCTCTGCATCTCTCTCCCCATCTCTCTCTCCATCTCTCTCCATCACTCTCTCCATCTCTCTCTCTATCACTCTCTCCATCTCTCTCCATCTCTCTCGCCATCTCCCTCCCCGTCTCTCACTCTCTCCCTCTCTCCATCTCTCTCTCCGTCTCTCTCCCCATCTCTCTCTCCATCTCTCTCTCCGTCTCCCTCCCCGTCTCTCTCTGCATCTCTTTCTCCATCTCTCTGCATCTCTCTCCCCATCTCTCTCTCCATCTCTCTCCATCACTCTCTCCATCTCTCTCTCTATCACTCTCTCTATCTCTCTCCATCTCTCTCCCCATCTCTCTCTCCATCTCTCTCCTTACTCTCTCTCCATCTCTCTCTCAATCTCTCCCCATCTCTCTCTCCATCTCTCTCTCCATCTCTCTCCCCGTCTCTCTCCCCATCTCTCTCTTCGTCTCTCTCCCCGTCTCTCCCTCCATCTTTCTCACCATCTCTACCTCCATCTATCTCTCTGTCTCTCTCTCTATCTGTCTCTCCGTCTTTCTCTCCGTCTCTCTCTCCATCTCTCTCCATCTCTCTCTCCATCTCTCTCCCCGCCTCTCTCTCCATCTCTCTCCCCGCCTCTCTCTCCATCTCTCTCTCCATCTCACTCTCTGTCACCCTCCACGTCTCTCTCTCTCCATCACTTTCTGCATCTCTCTCTCCATCTCTCTCTCTGTCTCTCTCCATCTCTCTCTCCATCACACTCTCTATCTCTCTACCCATCTCTCTTCATCTCTCTCCATCTCTCTCTACATCTCTCTCCCCATCTCTCTCCATCTCTCTCCACATCTCTCTCCATCCCTCTCACCATCTCTCTCCATCTCTCTTCACCTCTCTCTCCATCTCTCTCTCCATCTCTCTCTCCGTCTCTCTCCTTGTCTCTCCCTCCATGTCTCTCCCCGTCTCTCTCTCCATCTCTCTCTCCGTTTCTCTCTCCGTCTCTCTCTCCATCTCTCTCTCAGTCTCTATCTCCATCTCTCTCCCCATCTCTCTCTCTATCTCTCTCCCTGTCTCTCTCTCTCCATCTCTCTCTCCATCTCTTTCCCCATCTCTCTCTCCATCGCTCTCTCCATCTCTCTCTCCGTCTCTCTCCCCATCTCTTTCCATCTATCTCTCCATCTCTCTCCGTCTCTCTCTCCATCTCTTTCTCCATCTCTCTGCATCTCTCTCCCCATCTCTCTCTCCATCTCTCTCCATCACTCTCTCCATCTCTCTCTCTATCACTCTCTCCATCTCTCTCCATCTCTCTCGCCATCTCCCTCCCCGTCTCTCACTCTCTCCATCTCTCCATCTCTCTCTCCGTCTCTCTCCCCATCTCTCTCTCCATCTCTCTGTCCGTCTCCCTCCCCGTCTCTCTCTGCATCTCTCTCTCCATCTCTCTCCATCTCTCTCTCCATCTCTTTCTCCATCTCTCTGCATCTCGCTCCCATCTCTCTCTCCATCTCTCTCCATCACTCTCTCCATCTCTCTCTCTATCACTCTCTCTATCTCTCTCCATCTCTCTCCCATCTCTCTCTCCATCTCTCTCCCCATCTCTCTCTCATCTCTCTCAATCTCTCCCCATCTCTCTCTCCATCTCTCTCTCTCCATCTCTCTCCCCGTCTCTCTCCCCATGTCTCTCTTCGTCTCTCTCCCCGTCTCTCCCTCCATCTTTCTCCCATCTCTACCTCCATCTATCTCTCTGTCTCTCTCTCTATCTGTCTCTCCGTCTTTCTCTTCGTCTCTCTCTCCATCTCTCTCCATCTCTCTCCCGCCTCTCTCTCCATCTCTCTCTCCATCTCACTCTCTGTCACCCTCCACGTCTCTCTCTCCATCGCTTTCTGCATCTCTCTCTCCATCTCTCGCTCTGTCTCTCTCCATCTCTCTCTCCATCACTCTCTCCATCTCTCTCCACTCTCTCTCCGTCTCTCTCTCTATCTCTCTCCCCCCCTCTCTCTCCATCTCTCCATCTCTCTCTCCATCTCTCTCTGCATCTCTCTCTCCGTCTCTCTCCATCTCTCTCTCCATCTTTCTCACCTCTCTGTCTCCATCTCTCTCTCCATCTCTCTCCCCATCTCTCTCCCCGTCCCTTTCTCCGTCTCTCTCTCCATCTCTCTTTCTGCCTCTCTCTCCATCTCACTCTCAATCTCTCTCTCCATCTCTCTCCCCGTCTCTCTCTCCATCTCTCACCCCGTCTCTCTCTGCGTCTCTATTCGCAACTCTCTCTCCATCTCTCTCTCCGTCTCTCTCTCCATTTCTCTCCACATCTCTCTCTCCATCGAACTCTCCATCTCTCTCTCTGTCTCTCTCTCCATCTCTCCTCATCTCTCTCTCCATCTCTCTCCCCATCCTTCTCCATCTCTCTCCCCGTCTCTCACTCCATCACTCTCCATCTCTCTCCCCATCTCTCTCTCCGTCTCACTCTCCGTCTCTCCCTTCATCTCTCTCTCCGTCTCTCTCTGTATCTCTCTCCGTCTCTCTCTCCATCTCTCTCTCCATCTCTCTCTCTCCATCTCTCTATCCATCTCTCTCCATCTCTCTCTCCATCTTTCTCCATCTCTCTCCGTCTCACTCTCCATCTCTCCCCATCTCTCTCTCCATCTCTCTCTTCAGCTCTCTCCTCGTCTCCCTCTCCATCTCTCTCTCCATCTCTCTCTTCGTCTCTCTCTCTCCATCTCTTTCTCCATCTTTCTCCCCGTCTCTCTCTCCATCTCTCTGCATCTCTCTCCACATCTCCCTCTATGTCTCTCTCCCCATCTCTCTCCGTTTCTCTCTCCATTTCTATCCGTCTCTCTCTCCATCTCTCCCCATCTCTCTCTCCATCTCTCTCCCCATCCCTCTCTCCATCACACTCTCCATCTCTCTGCATCTCTCTCTCTGTCTCTCTCCATCTCTCTCTCCATCTCTTTCCCCATCTCTCTCTCCATCTCTTTTTCCGTCTCTCTCTCCATCTTACTCCCTGTATCACTCTCCATCTCTCTCTCCATCTCTCTCTCAATCTCTCTCACCATCTCTCTCCCCGTCTCTGTCTCCATCACTCACTCCGTCTCTCTCACCGTCTCTCTCTGCATCTCTCTCTCCATCTCTCTCTCCGTCACACTCTCCATCTCTCTCTCCATCTTGCTCCATCTCTCTCTACATGTTTCTCCCCATCACTCTCCATCTCTGTCTCCGTCACTCTCTCCATCTCTCTCCCTGTCTCTCTCTCTCCATCTCTCTCTCCATCTCTCTCCCCATCTCTCTCTCCATCGCTCTCTCCATCTATCGCTCCGTCTCTTTCTCCATTCTTCCCATCTCTTTCACCATCTCTCTCCCCATTTCGCTCCATCTCTCTCCCCGTCTCTCTCTCCATCTCTCTCCATCTCTCTCCCCATCTCTCTCTCCGTCTCTTCCTCCGTCTCTCCCTCCGTCTCTTTCTCTGTCTCTCTCTGTCTCTCTCTTCATCCGTCTCTCAATCTCTCTCTCTGTATTTCTCTGCATCTCTCTCTCTCCATCTCTCTTTCCGTCTCTCTCTCCATCTCTCCCAATCTCTCTCCATCTCTCTCCCCATCTCTCTCCATCTTTCTCCCCGTCTCTCTCTCTATCTCTCTGTATCTCTCTCCCCATCTCCCTCTATGTCTCTCTCCCCATCTCTCACTCCATCTCTCCTCCCATCGCTTTCTCTGTCTCTCAATGTCGCTCTCTCCATCTCTCTCTCCATTTCTCTCTCCATCACTCTCTCCATCTCTCTCCCCAGCTCTCTCTCTATCTCTCTCTCCGTCTTTCTCTCCGTCTCTCTCTCCATCTCTCTCCATCTCTCCCTCCATCTATCTCGCTGTCTCTCTCTCAATATCTCTCTCCATCTCTCTCCCCGTCTCTCTCTCCATCACTCACTCCGTCTCTCTCTCTGTCTCTCTCTGCATCTCTCTCTCCATCTCTCTCTCCGTCTCTCTCTCCGTCTCTCTCTCCATCGCTCTCCATCTCTCTCTCCATCTCTCTCTACATGTCTCTCCCCATCTCTCTCCGTCTCTGTCTGTCACACTCTCCGTCTCCCTCCCCATCTCTCTCTCCGTCTCTAACTCCATATCTCTCACCATCTCTCTCCCCGTCTCTCTCTCCATCTCTCTCTCCATCTCTGTCTCCATTTCTCTCCCTGTCTCTCTCCATCACACTCTCTATCTCTCTACCCATCTCTCTTCATCTCTCTCCATCTCTCTCTCCATCTCTCTCCCCATCTCTCTCCATCTCTCTCCCCATCTCTCTCCATCTCTCTCACCATCTCTCTCCATCTCTCTTCATCTCTCTCTCCATCTCTCTCTCCATTTCTCTCCCTGTCTCTCTCCATCACACTCTCTATCTCTCTACCCATCTCTCTTCATCTCTCTCCATCTCTCTCTACATCTCTCTCCCCATCTCTCTCCATCCCTCTCACCATCTCTCTCCATCTCTCTTCACCTCTCTCTCCATCTCTCTCTCCATCTCTCTCTCCGTCTCTCTCCTTGTCTCTCCCTCCATGTCTCTCCCCGTCTCTCTCTCCATCTCTCTCTCAGTCTCTATCTCCATCTCTCTCCCCATCTCTCTCTCTATCTCTCTCCCTGTCTCTCTCTCTCCATCTCTCTCTCCATCTCTTTCCCCATCTCTCTCTCCATCGCTCTCTCCATCTCTCTCTCCGTCTCTCTCCCCATCTCTTTCCATCTATCTCTCCATCTCTCTCCGTCTCTCTCTCCATCTCTTTCTCCATCTCAATGCATCTCTCTCCCCATCTCTCTCTCCATCTCTCTCCATCACTCTCTCCATCTCTCTCTCTATCACTCTCTCCATCTCTCTCGCCATCTCCCTCCCCATCTCTCACTCTCTCCATCTCTCCATCTCTCTCTCCGTCTCTCTCCCCATCTCTCTCTCCATCTCTCTCTCCGTCTCCCTCCCCGTCTCTCTCTGCATCTCTCTCTCCATCTCTCTCCATCTCTCTCTCCATCTCTTTCTCCATCTCTCTGCATCTCTCTCCCCATCTCTCTCTCCATCTCTCTCCATCACTCTCTCCATCTCTCTCTCTATCACTCTCTCTATCTCTCTCCATCTCTCTCCCCATCTCTCTCTCCATCTCTCTCCCCATCTCTCTCTCCATCTCTCTCTCAATCTCTCCCCATCTCTCTCTCCATCTCTCTCTCCATCTCTCTCCCCGTCTCTCTCCCCATCTCTTTCTTCGTCTCTCTCCCCGTCTCTCCCTCCATCTTTCTCCCCATCTCTACCTCCATCTATCTCTCTGTCTCTCTCTCTATCTGTCTCTCCGTCTTTCTCTTCATCTCTCTCTCCATCTCTCTCTCCATTTCTCTCCCTGTCTCTCTCCATCACACTCTCTATCTCGCTACCCATCTCTCTTCATCTCTCTCCATCTCTCTCTACATCTCTCTCCCCATCTCTCTCCATCCCTCTCACCATCTCTCTCCATCTCTCTTCACCTCTCTCTCCATCTCTCTCTCCATCTCTCTCTCCGTCTCTCTCCTTGTCTCTCCCTCCATGTCTCTCCCCGTCTCTCTCTCCATCTCTCTCTCAGTCTCTATCTCCATCTCTCTCCCCATCTCTCTCTCTATCTCTCTCCCTGTCTCTCTCTCTCCATCTCTCTCTCCATCTCTTTCCCCATCTCTCTCTCCATCGCTCTCTCCATCTCTCTCTCCGTCTCTCTCCCCATCTCTTTCCATCTATCTCTCCATCTCTCTCCGTCTCTCTCTCCATCTCTTCTCCATCTCAATGCATCTCTCTCCCCATCTCTCTCTCCATCTCTCTCCATCACTCTCTCCATCTCTCTCTCTATCACTCTCTCCATCTCTCTCCATCTCTCTCGCCATCTCCCTCCCCGTCTCTCACTCTCTCCATCTCTCCATCTCTCTCTCCGTCTCTCTCCCCATCTCTCTCTCCATCTCTCTCTCCGTCTCCCTCCCCGTCTCTCTCTGCATCTCTCTCTCCATCTCTCTCCATCTCTCTCTCCATCTCTTTCTCCATCTCTCTGCATCTCTCTCCCCATCTCTCTCTCCATCTCTCTCCATCACTCTCTCCATCTCTCTCTCTATCACTCTCTCTATCTCTCTCCATCTCTCTCCCCATCTCTCTCTCCATCTCTCTCCCCATCTCTCTCTCCATCTCTCTCTCAATCTCTCCCCCATCTCTCTCTCCATCTCTCTCTCCATCTCTCTCCCCGTCTCTCCTCCCCATCTCTTTCTTCGTCTCTCTCCCCGTCTCTCCCTCATCTTTCTCCCCATCTCTACCTCCATCTATCTCTCTGTCTCTCTCTCTATCTGTCTCTCCGTCTTTCTCTTCATCTCTCTCTCCATCTCTCTCCATCTCTCTCCCCGCCTCTCTCTCCATCTCTCTCTCCATCTCACTCTCTGTCACCCTCCACGTCTCTCTCTCTCTATCTCTCCCCATCTCTCTCTCCATCTCTCTCCCCATCCCTCTCTCCATCACACTCTCCATCTCTCTGCATCTCTCTCTCTGTCTCTCTCCATCTCTCTCTCCATCTCTTTCCCCATCTCTCTCTCCATCTCTTTTTCCGTCTCTCTCTCCATCTTACTCCCTGTATCACTCTCCATCTCTCTCTCCATCTCTCTCTCAATCTCTCTCACCATCTCTCTCCCCGTCTCTGTCTCCATCACTCACTCGTCTCTCTCACCGTCTCTCTCTGCATCTCTCTCTCCATCTCTCTCTCCGTCTCACTCTCCATCTCTCTCTCCATCTTGCTCCATCTCTCTCTACATGTTTCTCCCATCACTCTCCATCTCTGTCTCCGTCACTCACTCCATCTCTCTCCCCATCTCTCTCTCTCTGTCCCTAACTACATATCTCTCTCCATCTCTCTCCCTATCTCTCTCTCCGTCTCTCTCTTCGTCTCACTCTCCGCCACTCTCTCCATCTCTAATTGTCTCTATCTCCATCTCTCTCTCCATCTCTCTCCCTGTCTCTCTCTCTCCATCTCTCTCTCCATCTCTCTCCCCATCTCTCTCTCCATCGCTCTCTCCATCTATCGCTCCGTCTCTTTCTCCATTCTTCCCATCTCTTTCACCATCTCTCTCCCCATTTCGCTCCATCTCTCTCCCCGTCTCTCTCTCCATCTCTCTCCATCTCTCTCCCCATCTCTCTCTCCGTCTCTTCCTCCGTCTCTCCCTCCGTCTCTTTCTCTGTCTCTCTCTGTCTCTCTCTTCATCCGTCTCTCAATCTCTCTCTCTGTATTTCTCTGCATCTCTCTCTCTCCATCTCTCTTCCGTCTCTCTCTCCATCTCTCCCAATCTCTCTCCATCTCTCTCCCCATCTCTCTCCATCTTTCTCCCCCGTCTCTCTCTCTATCTCTCTGTATCTCTCTCCCCCATCTCCCTCTATGTCTCTCTCCCCATCTCTCACTCCATCTCTCCTCCCATCGCTTCTCTGTCTCTCAATGTCGCTCTCTCCATCTCTCTCTCCATTTCTCTCTCCATCACTCTCTCCATCTCTCTCTCCCAGCTCTCTCTCTATCTCTCTCTCCGTCTTTCTCTCCGTCTCTCTCTCCATCTCTCTCCATCTCTCCCTCCATCTATCTCGCTGTCTCTCTCTCAATATCTCTCTCCATCTCTCTCCCCGTCTCTCTCTCCATCACTCACTCCGTCTCTCTCTCTGTCTCTCTCTGCATCTCTCTCTCCATCTCTCTCTCCGTCTCTCTCTCCGTCTCTCTCTCCATCGCTCTCCATCTCTCTCTCCATCTCTCTCTACATGTCTCTCCCCATCTCTCTCCGTCTCTGTCTGTCACACTCTCCGTCCTCCCTACCCATCTCTCTCTCCGTCTCTAACTCCATATCTCTCACCATCTCTCTCCCCGTCTCTCTCTCCATCTCTCTCTCACATCTCTGTCTCCATTTCTCTCCCTGTCTCTCTCATCACACTCTCTATCTCTCTACCCATCTCTCTTCATCTCTCTCCATCTCTCTCTCCATCTCTCTCCCCATCTCTCTCCATCTCTCTCCCCATCTCTCTCCATCTCTCTCACCATCTCTCTCCATCTCTCTTCATCTCTCTCTCCATCTCTCTCTCCATTTCTCTCCCTGTCTCTCTCCATCACACTCTCTATCTCTCTACCCATCTCTCTTCATCTCTCTCCATCTCTCTTCACCTCTCTCTCCATCTTCTCTCCATCTCTCTCTCCGTCTCTCTCCTTGTCTCTCCCTCCATGTCTCTCCCGTCTCTCTCTCCATCTCTCTCTCCGTTTCTCTCTCCGTCTCTCTCTCCATCTCTCTCCTCAGTCTCTATCTCCATCTCTCTCCCCATCTCTCTCTCTATCTCTCTCCCTGTCTCTCTCTCTCCATCTCTCTCTCCATCTCTTTCCCCATCTCTCTCTCCATCGCTCTCTCCATCTCTCTCTCCGTCTCTCTCCCCATCTCTTTCCATCTATCTCTCCATCTCTCTCCGTCTCTCTCTCCATCTCTTTCTCCATCTCAATGCATCTCTCTCCCATCTCTCTCTCCATCTCTCTCCATCACTCTCTCCATCTCTCTCTCTATCACTCTCTCCATCTCTCTCCATCTCTCTCGCCATCTCCCTCCCCGTCTCTCACACTCTCCATCTCTCCATCTCTCTCTCCGTCTCTCTCCCCATCCCTCTCTCTCCATCTCTCTCTCCGTCTCCCTCCCCATCTCTCTCTGCATCTCTCTCTCCATCTCTCTCCATCTCTCTCTCCATCTCTTTCTCCATCTCTCTGCATCTCTCTCCCCATCTCTCTCTCATCTCTCTCCATCACTCCTCTCCATCTCTCTCTCTATCACTCTCTCTATCTCTCTCCATCTCTCTCCCCATCTCTCTCTCCATCTCTCTCCCATCTCTCTCTCCATCTCTCTCTCAATCTCTCCCCATCTCTCTCTCCATCTCTCTCTCCATCTCTCTCCCCGTCTCTCTCCCCATCTCTTTCTTCGTCTCTCTCCCCGTCTCTCCCTCCATCTTCTCCCATCTCTACCTCCATCTATCTCTCTGTCTCTCTCTCTATCTGTCTCTCCGTCTTTTCTCTTCATCTCTCTCTCCATCTCTCTCCATCTCTCTCCCCGCCTCTCTCTCCATCTCTCTCTCCATCTCACTCTCTGTCACCCTCCACGTCTCTCTCTCTATCTCTCCCATCTCTCTCTCCATCTCTCTCCCCATCCCTCTCTCCATCACACTCTCCATCTCTCTGCATCTCTCTCTCTGTCTCTCTCCATCTCTCTCTCCATCTCTTTCCCCATCTCTCTCTCCATCTCTTTTTCCGTCTCTCTCTCCATCTTACTCCCTGTATCACTCTCCATCTCTCTCTCCATCTCTCTCTCAATCTCTCTCACCATCTCTCTCCCGTCTCTGTCTCCATCACTCACTCCGTCTCTCTCACCGTCTCTCTCTGCATCTCTCTCTCCATCTCTCTCTCCGTCTCACTCTCCATCTCTCTCTCCATCTTGCTCCATCTCTCTCTACATGTTTCTCCCATCACTCTCCAGCTCTGTCTCCGTCACTCTCTCCATCTCTCTCCCATCTCTCTCTCTCTGTCCCTAACTACATATCTCTCTCCATCTCTCTCCCTATCTCTCTCTCCGTCTCTCTCTTCGTCTCACTCTCCGCCACTCTCTCCATCTCTAATTGTCTCATCTCCATCTCTCTCTCCATCTCTCTCCCTGTCTCTCTCTCTCCATCTCTCTCTCCATCTCTCTCCCCATCTCTCTCTCCATCGCTCTCTCCATCTATCGCTCCGTCTCTTTCTCCATTCTTCCCATCTCTTTCACCATCTCTCTCCCCATTTCGCTCATCTCTCTCCCCGTCTCTCTCTCCATCTCTCTCCATCTCTCTCCCCATCTCTCTCTCCGTCTCTTCCTCCGTCTCTCCCTCCGTCTCTTTCTCTGTCTCTCTCTGTCTCTCTCTTCATCCGTCTCTCAATCTCTCTCTCTGTATTTCTCTGCATCTCTCTCTCTCCATCTCTCTTTCCGTCTCTCTCTCCATCTCTCCCAATCTCTCTCCATCTCTCTCCCCATCTCTCTCCATCTTTCTCCCCGTCTCTCTCTCTATCTCTCTCTATCTCTCTCCCCATCTCCCTCTATGTCTCTCTCCCCATCTCTCACTCCATCTCTCCTCCCATCGCTTTCTCTGTCTCTCAATGTCGCTCTCTCCATCTCTCTCTCCATTTCTCTCTCCATCACTCTCTCCATCTCTCTCCCCAGCTCTCTCTCTATCTCTCTCTCCGTCTTTCTCTCCGTCTCTCTCTCCATCTCTCTCCATCTCTCCTCCATCTATCTCGCTGTCTCTCTCTCAATATCTCTCTCCATCTCTCTCCCCGTCTCTCTCTCCATCACTCACTCCGTCTCTCTCTCTGTCTCTCTCTGCATCTCTCTCTCCATCTCTCTCTCCGTCTCTCTCTCCGTCTCTCTCTCCATCGCTCTCCATCTCTCTCTCCATCTCTCTCTACATGTCTCTCCCCATCTCTCTCCGTCTCTGTCTGTCACACTCTCCGTCTCCCTCCCCATCTCTCTCTCCGTCTCTAACTCCATATCTCTCACCATCTCTCTCCCCGTCTCTCTCTCCATCTCTCTCTCCATCTCTGTCTCCATTTCTCTCCCTGTCTCTCTCCATCACACTCTCTATCTCTCTACCCATCTCTCTTCATCTCTCTCCATCTCTCTCTCCATCTCTCTCCCCATCTCTCTCCATCTCTCTCCCCATCTCTCTCCATCTCTCTCACCATCTCTCTCCATCTCTCTTCATCTCTCTCTCCATCTCTCTCTCCATTTCTCTCCCTGTCTCTCTCCATCACACTCTCTATCTCTCTACCCATCTCTCTTCATCTCTCTCCATCTCTCTCTACATCTCTCTCCCATCTCTCTCCATCCCTCCTCACCATCTCTCTCCATCTCTCTTCACCTCTCTCTCCATCTCTCTCTCCATCTCTCTCTCCGTCTCTCTCCTTGTCTCTCCCTCCATGTCTCTCCCCGTCTCTCTCTCCATCTCTCTCTCAGTCTCTATCTCCATCTCTCTCCCCATCTCTCTCTCTATCTCTCTCCCTGTCTCTCTCTCTCCATCTCTCTCTCCATCTCTTTCCCCATCTCTCTCTCATCGCTCTCTCCATCTCTCTCTCCGTCTCTCTCCCCATCTCTTTCCAATCTATCTCTCCATCTCTCTCCGTCTCTCTCTCCATCTCTTTCTCCATCTCAATGCATCTCTCTCCCCATCTCTCTCTCCATCTCTCTCCATCACTCTCTCCATCTCTCTCTCTATCACTCTCTCCATCTCTCTCGCCATCTCCTCCCCATCTCTCACTCTCTCCATCTCTCCATCTCTCTCTCCGTCTCTCTCCCCATCTCTCTCTCCATCTCTCTCTCCGTCTCCCTCCCCGTCTCTCTCTGCATCTCTCTCTCCATCTCTCTCCATCTCTCTCTCCATCTCTTCTCCATCTCTCTGCATCTCTCTCCCCATCTCTCTCTCCATCTCTCTCCATCACTCTCTCCATCTCTCTCTCTATCACTCTCTCTATCCTCTCTCCATCTCTCTCCCCATCTCTCTCTCCATCTCTCTCCCATCTCTCTCTCCATCTCTCTCTCAATCTCTCCCCATCTCTCTCTCCATCTCTCTCTCCATCTCTCTCCGTCTCTCTCCCCATCTCTTTCTTCGTCTCTCTCCCCGTCTCTCCCCTCCATCTTTCTCCCCATCTCTACCTCCATCTATCTCTCTGTCTCTCTCTCTATCTGTCTCTCCGTCTTTCTCTTCATCTCTCTCTCCATCTCTCTCTCCATTTCTCTCCCCTGTCTCTCTCCATCACACTCTCTATCTCGCTACCCATCTCTCTTCATCTCTCTCCATCTCTCTCTACATCTCTCTCCCCATCTCTCTCCATCCCTCTCACCATCTCTCTCCATCTCTCTTCACCTCTCTCTCCATCTCTCTCTCCATCTCTCTCTCCGTCTCTCTCCTTGTCTCTCCCTCCATGTCTCTCCCCGTCTCTCTCTCCATCTCTCTCTCAGTCTCTATCTCCATCTCTCTCCCCATCTCTCTCTCTATCTCTCTCCCTGTCTCTCTCTCTCCATCCTCTCTCTCCATCTCTTTCCCCATCTCTCTCTCCATCGCTCTCTCCATCTCTCTCTCCGTCTCTCTCCCCATCTCTTTCCATCTATCTCTCCATCTCTCTCCGTCTCTCTCTCCATCTCTTTCTCCATCTCAATGCATCTCTCTCCCCATCTCTCTCTCCATCTCTCTCCATCACTCTCTCCATCACTCTCTCTATCACTCTCTCCATCTCTCTCCATCTCCTCTCGCCATCTCCCTCCCCGTCTCTCACTCTCTCCCATCTCTCCATCTCTCTCTCCGTCTCTCTCCCCATCTCTCTCTCCATCTCTCTCTCCGTCTCCCTCCCCGTCTCTCTCTGCATCTCTCTCTCCATCTCTCTCCATCTCTCTCTCCATCTCTTTCTTCCATCTCTCTGCATCTCTCTCCCCATCTCTCTCTCCATCTCTCTCCATCACTCTCTCCATCTCTCTCTCTATCACTCTCTCTATCTCTCTCCATCTCTCTCCCCATCTCTCTCTCCAATCTCTCTCCCATCTCTCTCTCCATCTCTCTCTCAATCTCTCCCATCTCTCTCTCCATCTCTCTCTCCATCTCTCTCCCCGTCTCTCTCCCCATCTCTTTCTTCGTCTCTCTCCCCGTCTCTCCCTCCATCTTTCTCCCATCTCTACCTCCATCTATCTCTCTGTCTCTCTCTCTATCTGTCTCTCCGTCTTCTCTTCATCTCTCTCTCCATCTCTCTCCATCTCTCTCCCCGCCTCTCTCTCCATCTCTCTCTCCATCTCACTCTCTGTCACCCTCCACGTCTCTCTCTCTCTATCTCTCCCCATCTCTCTCTCCATCTCTCTCCCCATCCCTCTCTCCATCACACTCTCCATCTCTCTGCATCTCTCTCTCTGTCCTCTCTCCATCTCTCTCTCCATCTCTTTCCCCATCTCTCTCTCCATCTCTTTTTCCGTCTCTCTCTCCATCTTACTCCCTGTATCACTCTCCATCTCTCTCTCCATCTCTCTCTCAATCTCTCTCACCATCTCTCTCCCCGTCTCTGTCTCCATCACTCACTCGTCTCTCTCACCGTCTCTCTCTGCATCTCTCTCTCCATCTCTCTCTCCGTCTCACTCTCCATCTCTCTCTCCATCTTGCTCCATCTCTCTCTACATGTTTCTCCCCATCACTCTCCATCTCTGTCTCCGTCACTCTCTCCATCTCTCTCCCCATCTCTCTCTCTCTGTCCCTAACTACATATCTCTCTCATCTCTCTCCCTATCTCTCTCTCCGTCTCTCTCTTCGTCTCACTCTCCGCCACTCTCTCCATCTCTAATTGTCTCTATCTCCATCTCTCTCTCCATCTCTCTCCCTGTCTCTCTCTCTCCATCTCTCTCTCCATCTCTCTCCCCATCTCTCTCTCCATCGCTCTCCTCCATCTATCGCTCCGTCTCTTTCTCCATTCTCCCATCTCTTTCACCATCTCTCTCCCCATTTCGCTCCATCTCTCTCCCCGTCTCTCTCTCATCTCTCTCCATCTCTCTCCCCATCTCTCTCTCCGTCTCTTCCTCCGTCTCTCCCTCCGTCTCTTTCTCTGTCTCTCTCTGTCCTCTCTCTTCATCCGTCTCTCAATCTCTCTCTCTGTATTTCTCTGCATCTCTCTCTCTCCATCTCTCTTTCCGTCTCTCTCTCCATCTCTCCAATCTCTCTCCATCTCTCTCCCCATCTCTCTCCATCTTTCTCCCCGTCTCTCTCTCTATCTCTCTGTATCTCTCTCCCCATCTCCCTCTATGTCTCTCTCCCCATCTCTCACTCCATCTCTCCTCCCATCGCTTTCTCTGTCTCTCAATGTCGCTCTCTCCATCTCTCTCTCCATTTCTCTCTCCATCACTCTCTCCATCTCTCTCCCCAGCTCTCTCTCTATCTCTCTCTCCGTCTTTCTCCTCCGTCTCTCTCTCCATCTCTCTCCATCTCTCCCTCCATCTATCTCGCTGTCTCTCTCTTCAATATCTCTCTCCATCTCTCTCCCGTCTCTCTCTCCATCACTCACTCCGTCTCTCTCTCTGTCTCTCTCTGCATCTCTCTCTCCATCTCTCTCTCCGTCTCTCTCTCCGTCTCTCTCTCCATCGCTCTCCATCTCTCTCTCCATCTCTCTCTACATGTCTCTCCCCATCTCTCTCCGTCTCTGTCTGTCACACTCTCCGTCTCCCTCCCATCTCTCTCTCCGTCTCTAACTCCATATCTCTCACCATCTCTCTCCCCGTCTCTCTCTCCATCTCTCTCTCCATCTCTGTCTCCATTTCTCTCCCTGTCTCTCTCCATCACACTCTCTATCTCTCTACCCATCTCTCTTCATCTCTCTCCATCTCTCTCTCCATCTCTCTCCCCATCTCTCTCTCCATCTCTCTCCCCATCTCTCTCCATCTCTCTCACCATCTCTCTCCATCTCTCTTCATCTCTCTCTCCATCTCTCTCTCCATTTCTCTCCCTGTCTCTCTCCATCACACTCTCTATCTCTCTACCCATCTCTCTTCATCTCTCTCCATCTCTCTTCACCTCTCTCTCCATCTTCTCTCCATCTCTCTCTCCGTCTCTCTCCTTGTCTCTCCCTCCATGTCTCTCCCCGTCTCTCTCTCCATCTCTCTCTCCGTTTCTCTCTCCGTCTCTCTCTCCATCTCTCTCTCAGTCTCTATCTCCATCTCTCTCCCCATCTCTCTCTCTATCTCTCTCCCTGTCTCTCTCTCTCCATCTCTCTCTCCATCTCTTCCCCATCTCTCTCTCCATCGCTCTCTCCATCTCTCTCTCCGTCTCTCTCCCCATCTCTTTCCATCTATCTCTCCATCTCTCTCCGTCTCTCTCTCCATCTCTTTCTCCATCTCAATGCATCTCTCTCCCATCTCTCTCTCCATCTCTCTCATCACTCTCTCCATCTCTCTCTCTATCACTCTCTCCATCTCTCTCCATCTCTCTCGCCATCTCCCTCCCCGTCTCTCACACTCTCCATCTCTCCATCTCTCTCTCCGTCTCTCTCCCCATCTCTCTCTCCATCTCTCTCTCCGTCTCCCTCCCCATCTCTCTCTGCATCTCTCTCTCCATCTCTCTCCATCTCTCTCTCCATCTCTTTCTCCATCTCTCTGCATCTCTCTCCCATCTCTCTCTCCATCTCTCTCCATCACTCTCTCCATCTCTCTCTCTATCACTCTCTCTATCTCTCTCCATCTCTCTCCCCATCTCTCTCTCCATCTCTCTCCCCATCTCTCTCTCCATCTCTCTCTCAACTCTCTCCCATCTCTCTCTCCATCTCTCTCTCCATCTCTCTCCCCGTCTCTCTCCCCATCTCTTCTCGTCTCTCTCCCCGTCTCTCCCTCCATCTTTCTCCCCATCTCTACCTCCTATCTATCTCTCTGTCTCTCTCTCTATCTGTCTCCTCCGTCTTTCTCTTCATCTCTCTCTCCATCTCTCTCCATCTCTCTCCCCGCCTCTCTCTCCATCTCTCTCTCCATCTCACTCTCTGTCACCTCCACGTCTCTCTCTCTCTATCTCTCCCCATCTCTCTCTCCATCTCTCTCCCCATCCCTCTCTCCATCACACTCTCCATCTCTCTGCATCTCTCTCTCTGTCTCTCTCCATCTCTCTCTCCATCTCTTTCCCCATCTCTCTCTCCATCTCTTTTTCCGTCTCTCTCTCCATCTTACTCCCTGTATCACTCTCCATCTCTCTCTCCATCTCTCTCTCAATCTCTCTCACCATCTCTCTCCCCGGTCTCTGTCTCCATCACTCACTCCGTCTCTCTCACCGTCTCTCTCTGCATCTCTCTCTCCATCTCTCTCTCCGTCTCACTCTCCATCTCTCTCTCCATCTTGCTCCATCTCTCTCTACATGTTTCTCCCATCACTCTCCAGCTCTGTCTCCGTCACTCTCTCCATCTCTCTCCCCATCTCTCTCTCTCTGTCCCTAACTACATATCTCTCTCCATCTCTCTCCCTATCTCTCTCTCCGTCTCTCTCTTCGTCTCACTCTCCGCCACTCTCTCCATCTCTAATTGTCTCTATCTCCCATCTCTCTCTCCATCTCTCTCCCTGTCTCTCTCTCTCCATCTCTCTCTCCATCTCTCTCCCCATCTCTCTCTCCATCGCTCTCTCCATCTATCGGCTCCGTCTCTTTCTCCATTCTCCCATCTCTTTCACCATCTCTCTCCCCATTTCGCTCCATCTCTCTCCCCGTCTCTCTCTCCATCTCTCTCCATCTCTCTCCCCATCTCTCTCTCCGTCTCTTCCTCCGTCTCTCCCTCCGTCTCTTTCTCTGTCTCTCTCTGTCTCTCTCTTCATCCGTCTCTCAATCTCTCTCTCTGTATTTCTCTGCATCTCTCTCTCTCCATCTCTCTTTCCGTCTCTCTCTCCATCTCTCCCAATCTCTCTCCATCTCTCTCCCCATCTCTCTCCATCTTTCTCCCCGTCTCTCTCTCTATCTCTCTCTATCTCTCTCCCCATCTCCCTCTATGTCTCTCTCCCCATCTCTCACTCCATCTCTCCTCCATCGCTTTCTCTGTCTCTCAATGTCGCTCTCTCCATCTCTCTCTCCATTTCTCTCTCCATCACTCTCTCCATCTCTCTCCCCAGCTCTCTCTCTATCTCTCTCTCCGTCTTTCTCTCCGTCTCTCTCTCCATCTCTCTCCATCTCTCCCTCCATCTATCTCGCTGTCTCTCTCTCAATATCACTCTCCATCTCTCTCCCCGTCTCTCTCTCCATCACTCACTCCGTCTCTCTCTCTGTCTCTCTCTGCATCTCTCTCTCCATCTCTCTCTCCGTCTCTCTCTCCGTCTCTCTCTCCATCGCTCTCTCTGTCTCTCTCTCTCCATCTCTGTCCCCATCTCTCTCTCCGTCTCTCTCCCCATCTCTCCTCCATCTCTCTCCCCATCTCTCCCTCCATCTATCTCTCTGTCTCTCTCTCTATCTCTCTCCGTCTCTTTCTCCGTCTCTCTCTCCTTCTCTCTCCTTGTATCTCTCACAATCTCTCTCTCCATCTCTCAATCTCTCTCTCCATCTCTCTCCCCGTCTCTCTCTCCCATCACTCACCTCCGTCTCTCACTCCGTCTCTCTCTGCATCTCTCTCTCCATCTCTCTCTCTGTCTCTCTCTCCGTCTCTCTCTCCATCTCTCTCCATCTCTCTCTCCATCTCTCTCTACATGTCTCTCCCCATCCTCTCTCCGTCTCTGTCTCTGTCACTCTCTCCGTCTCTCTCCCCATCTCTCTCTCCGTCTCTAACTCCATACTCTCTCCATCTGCCTCCCCGTCTCTCTCCATCTCTCTCTCCATCTCTCTCTCATCTCTCTCCCCATCTCTCTCCATCTCTCTCTCTATCTCTCTACTCATCTCTCTTCACATCTCTCCATCTCTCTATCCATCTCTCTCCCCATCTCTCTCTATCTCTCTTCATCTCTCTCTCCATCTCTCTCTCTGCCTCTCTCCTTGTCTCTCCCTCCATCTCTCTCCCCGTCTCTCTCTCCATCTCTCTCTCCATTTCTCTCTCCGTCTCTCTCTCCATCTCTTTCTCAGTCTCTATCTCCATCTCTCTCCCCATCTCTCTCTCCATCTCTCTCCCTGTCTCTCTCTCTCCATCTCCTCTCTCCATCTCACTCTCTGTCACCCTCCACGTCTCTCTCTCTCCATCTCTCCCATCTCTCTCTCCATCTCTCTCCCCATCCCTCTCTCCATCACACTCTCCATCTCTCTGCATCTCTCTCTCTGTCTCTCTCCATCTCTCTCTCCATCTCTTTCCCCATCTCTCTCTCCATCTCTTTTTCCGTCTCTCTCTCCATCTTACTCCTGTATCACTCTCCATCTCTCTCTCCATCTCTCTCTCATCTCTCTCACCATCTCTCTCCCCGTCTCTGTCTCCATCACTCACTCCGTCTCTCTCACCGTCTCTCTCTGGCATCTCTCTCTCCATCTCTCTCTCCGTCTCACTCTCCATCTCTCTCTCCATCTTGCTCCATCTCTCTCTACATGTTTCTCCCCATCACTCTCCATCTCTGTCTCCGTCACTCTCTCCATCTCTCTCCCCATCTCTCTCTCTCTGTCCCTAACTACATATCTCTCTCCATCTCTCTCCCTATCTCTCTCTCCGTCTCTCTCTTCGTCTCACTCTCCGCCACTCCTCTCCATCTCTATTGTCTCTATCTCCATCTCTCTCTCCATCTCTCTCCCTGTCTCTCTCTCTCCATCTCTCTCTCCATCTCTCTCCCCATCTCTCTCTCCATCGCTCTCTCCATCTATCGCTCCGTCTCTTTCTCCATTTCTTCCCATCTCTTTCACCATCTCTCTCCCCATTTCGCTCCATCTCTCTCCCCGTCTCTCTCTCCATCTCTCTCCATCTCTCTCCCCATCTCTCTCTCCGTCTCTTCCTCCGTCTCTCCCTCCGTCTCTTTCTCTGTCTCTCTCTGTCTCTCTCTTCATCCGTCTCTCAATCTCTCTCTCTGTATTTCTCTGCATCTCTCTCTCTCCATCTCTCTTTCCGTCTCTCTCTCCATCTCTCCCAATCTCTCTCCATCTCTCTCCCCATCTCTCTCCATCTTTCTCCCGTCTCTCTCTCTATCTCTCTGTATCTCTCTCCCCATCTCCCTCTATGTCTCTCTCCCCATCTCTCACTCCATCTCTCCTCCCATCGCTTTCTCTGTCTCTCAATGTCGCTCTCTCCATCTCTCTCTCCATTTCTCTCTCCATCACTCTCTCCATCTCTCTCCCCAGCTCTCTCTCTATCTCTCTCTCCGTCTTTCTCTCCGTCTCTCTCTCCATCTCTCTCCATCTCTCCCTCCATCTATCTCGCTGTCCTCCTCTCTCAATATCACTCTCCATCTCTCTCCCCGTCTCTCTCTCCATCACTCACTCCGTCTCTCTCTCTGTCTCTCTCTGCATCTCTCTCTCCATCTCTCTCTCCGTCTCTCTCTCCGTCTCTCTCTCCATCGCTCTCTCTGTCTCTCTCTCTCCATCTCTGTCCCCATCTCTCTCTCCGTCTCTCTCCCCATCTCTCCCTCCATCTCTCTCCCCATCTCTCCCTCATCCTATCTCTCTGTCTCTCTCTCTATCTCTCTCCGTCTCTTTCTCCGTCTCTCTCTCCTTCTCTCTCCTTGTATCTCTCACAATCTCTCTCTCCATCTCTCAATCTCTCTCTCCATCTCTCTCCCGTCTCTCTCTCCATCACTCACTCCGTCTCTCACTCCGTCTCTCTCTGCATCTCTCTCTCCATCTCTCTCTCCGTCTCTCTCTCCGTCTCTCTCTCCATCTCTCTCCATCTCTCTCTCCACTCTCTCTACATGTCTCTCCCCATCTCTCTCCGTCTCTGTCTCTGTCACTCTCTCCGTCTCTCTCCCCATCTCTCTCTCCGTCTCTAACTCCATAACCTCTCTCCATCTGCCTCCCGTCTCTCTCCATCTCTCTCTCCATCTCTCTCTCCATCTCTCTCCCATCTCTCTCCATCTCTCTCTCTATCTCTCTACTCATCTCTCTTCACATCTCTCCATCTCTCTATCCATCTCTCTCCCCATCTCTCTCTATCTCTCTTCATCTCTCTCTCCATCTCTCTCTCTGCCTCTCTCCTTGTCTCTCCCTCCATCTCTCTCCCCGTCTCTCTCTCCATCTCTCTCTCCATTTCTCTCTCCGTCTCTCTCTCCATCTCTTTCTCAGTCTCTATCTCCATCTCTCTCCCCATCTCTCTCTCCCTCTCTCCTGTCTCTCTCTCTCCATCTCTTTCCCCATCTCTCTCTCCATCGCTCTCTCCATCTCTCTCTCCGTCTCTCTCCCCATCTCTCTCCATCTATCTCTCCATCTCTCTCTGTCTCTCTCTCCATCTCTTTCTCCATCTCTCTGCATCTCTCTCCCCATCTCTCTCTCCATCTCTCTCCATCACTCTCTACATCTCTCTATCACTCTCTCCATCTCTCTCCATCTCTCTCCGCCATCTCCCTCCCTGTCTCTCTCTCTCTCATCTCTCCATCTCTCTCTCCGTCTCTCTCCCCATCTCTCTCTCCATCTCTCTCCCCATTTCTCTCTCCGTCTCTCTCCATCTCTCTCTCCATCTCCTCTCCTCATCTCTCTCTTCGTCTCTCTCCCCGTCTCTCCCTCCATCTTTCTCTCCATCTCTCCCTCCATCTATCTCTCTGTCTCTCTCTCTATATGTCTCTCTGTCTTTCTCTCTGTCTCATCTCCATCTCTCTCCATTTCTCTCTCCATCTCTCTCCCCGCCTCTCTCTCCATCTCTCTCTCCATCTCACTCTCTGTCACCCTCCACGTCTCTCTCTCCATCGCTTTCTGCATCTCTCTCTCCATCTCTCTCTCTGTCTCTCTCCATCTCTCTCTCCATCTCTCTCCATCTGTCTCTCCGTCTCTCTCTCTATCTCTCTCCCCCTCTCTCTCTCCATCTCTCCATCTCTCTCTCTCCATCTCTCTCTCCATCTTTCTCACCTCTCTGTCTCCATCTCTCTCCTCCATCTCTCTCCCTGCCTCTCTCTCCATCTCTCTCCATCTCATTCACAATCTCTCTCTCCATCTCTCTCCCCATCTCTCTCTCCATCTCTCACCCCGTCTCTCTCTGCGTCTCTATTCGCATCTCTCTCTCCATCTCCATCTCCGTCTCTCTCTCCAACTCTCCCCATCTCTCTCTCCATCTCTCTCCCCATCCTTCTCCATCTCTCTCCCCGTCTCTCACTCCATCTCTCTCCATCTCTCTCCCCATCTCTCTCTCCGTCTCACTCTCCGTCTCTCCCTCATCTCTCTCTCCGTCTCTCTCTGTATCTCTCTCCGTCTCTCTCTCCATCTTTCTCTCCATCTCTCTCTCTCCATCTCTCTATCCATCTCTCTCCATCTCTCTCTCCATCTTTCTCCATCTCTCTCCGTCTCTCTCTCCATCTCTCCCCATCTCTCTCTCCATCTCTCTCTTCATCTCTCTCCTCATCTCTCTATCCATCACTCTCTCCATCTCTCTCTCCGTCTCTCTCTCTCCATCTCTTTCTCCATCTTCTCCCCCGTCTCTCTCTCCATCTCTCTGCATCTCTCTCCACATCTCCCTCTATGTCTCTCTCCCATCACTCTCCATTTCTCTCTCCATCACTTTCTCCATCACTCTCTCCATCTCTCTCCATCTATCTCTCCATCTCTCTCCCCAGCTCTCTCTGTTTCTCTCTCCATCTCTCTCTCCATCTCTCTCTCTGTCTCTCTCTCTCCATCTCTCTCTCCATCTCTCTCCACATCTCTCTCTCCGTCTCTGTCCCCGTCTCTCCCTCCATCTCTCTCTCTGTCTCTCTCTCCATCTCCCTCTCCGTCTCTCTCTCTGCCTCTCTCTCTATCGCTCTCGACATCTCTCTCTCCATCTCTCTCTCTCCATCTCTCTCTCCACCTCTCTCCCCATCCTCTCTCCTTCTCTCTCCATCTCTGTCTTCATCTGTCCCCATCTCTCTCTCCATCTCTCTCTCCTTCTCTCTCCATCTCTCTCTCCATCTCTCTCCATCTCTCTCTCCATCTCTCTCCCCATCTCTCTCTCCATCTCTCTTTCCATCTCTCTCTCATTCTCTCAATCTCTTTCTCCATCTTTCTCCCCGTCTCTCTCTCCATCTCTCACTCCGTCTCTCTCTTCGTCTCTCCCTGCCTCTCTCTCTCCGTCTCTCTCTCCGTTTCTCTCTCCATCTTTCTCCAGCTCTCTCTACATGTCTCTCCCGATCTCTCACCATCTCTGTCTCCGTCACCTCTCTCCGTCTCTTTCCCCATCTCTCTCTCTGTCTCTAACTCCATATCTCTGTCCATCTCTCTTCCCGTCTCTCTCTCCATCTCTCTCTCCATCCTCTCTCCCCGTCTCTCTCCATCTCTCTCTCTATCTCTCTACCCATCTCTCTCCATCTCTGTCCATCTCTCTCTCCATCTCTCTCTCCATCTCTCTCTCCGTCTCTCTCTCTGTCTCTATCTCCATCTCTCTCTCTGTCTCTATCTCCATCTCTCTCCCCATCTGTCTCTCCATCTCTCTCCCTGTCTCTCTCTCTCCATCTTTCTCTCCATCTACCTCTCCATGTCTCTCCGTCTCTGTCTCCATCTCCTGTCCATATCTTCTGCATCTCTCTCCCCATCTCCTCTCCATCTCCTTCTCTGTCTCTCTCCCCATCTCTCTCTCCATCTCTCTCCGTCTCTCTCTCTCCATCTCTCTCTCTGTCTCTTTCCCCATCTCTCTCTCCATCTCTCTCTCCATCTCTTTCCCCATCTCTCCCCCATCTATCTCTCTGTCTCTCTCTCTATCTCTCTCTCTCTTTCTCCATCTCTCTCTGCATCTCTCTCTCCGTCTGTCTCCATCTCCCTCTCCATCTCTCTCATCGTCTCTCCCTCCATCTCTCTCCATCTCTCTCTCCATCTCTCTCATCGTCTCTCCCTCCATCTCTCTCCATCTCTCTCTCCATCTCTCTCCCATCTCTCTCTGCAACTCTCTCTCCATCTCTCTCCCTGCCTCTCTCTCCATCTCTCTCTCCCATCTCTCTCTCAATCTCTCTCTCCATCTCTCTACATCTCTTTCTCTGACTCCCTCTCCATCTCCCTCCCGTCTCTCTCTCTCTCCATCTCTCCATCTCTCTCTCTGTCTCTCTCCCCATCTCTCTCTCCATCTCTCTCTCCGTCTCCCTCCCAATCTCTCTCTCATCGATCTCTCCATCTCTCTCCGTCTCTCTCTCCATCTCTCCCTATCTCTCTCCATCTCTCTCCCATCTCTCTCTCCATCTCTCTCCCCGTCTCTCTCCCCATCTCTCTCTCCGTCTCTCTCCCCGTCTCTCCCTCCATCTCTTTCCCCATCTCTCCCCCATCTGTCTCTCTGTCTCTATCTCTCTCTCCGTTTTTCTCTCCGTCTCTCTCTCCATCTCTCTCCATTTCTCTCTCCATCTCTCTCCCCGCCTCTCTCTCCATCTCTCCCTCCATCTCTCTCTCTGTCACCCTCCACGTCTCTCTCTCCATCGCTTTCTGCATCTCTCTCTCATCTCTCTCCATCTCACTCTCAATCTCGCTCTCCATTTCTCTCCGAATCTCTCTCTCCATCGATCTCTCCATCTCTCTCCGTCTCTCTCTCCATCTCTCCCTATCTCTCTCTCCATCTCTCTCCCCATCCTTCAAATCTCTCTCCCCGTCTCTCCCTCCATCTCTCTCCATCTCTCTCTGTATCTCTCTCCGTCGCTCTCTCCATCTCTCTCTCCATCTCTCTCTCTACAACTCTCTATCCATCTCTCTCCATCTCTCTCTCCATCTTTCTCCATCTCTCTCCATCTCTCTCTCCATCTCTCCCCGACTCTCT
>NW_027275875.1:300000-411153 GCF_030028105.1 Mobula birostris
TTTTTCCACCCTCTCTATCCCTCTTAAAGCACTGAAATCCAGGAATATTGAGAATCCATTCCTGCCCTGGTGCCAGCCAAGTCTCTGTAATGGCCACTATATCATAATTCCATGTATGTATCCAAGCTCTCAGTTCATCACCTTTGTTCCTGATGCTTCTTGCATTGAGGTACACACATTTCAGCCCTTCTACCTTACTGCCTTTACACCGTTTATTCTGCTTCTCTTTCCTCAAAGCCTCTCTATATGTTAGATCTGGCTTTACTCCATGCACTTCTTTCAATGCTCTATCGCTCTGGGTCCCATCCCCCTTGCAAATTAGTTTAAACCCTCCCAAACCATGCTAGCAAACCTACCTGCAAGGATATTGCTCCCCCTCGAGTTCAGGTGCAACCCATCCAATCTGTACAGGTCCCACCTTCCCCAGAAGAGATCCCAATGATCCAAAAATCTAAAACCCTGCTCCCTGCACCAACTCCTCAGCCACGCATTCCACTGCCATCTCCTCCAATTCTTACCATCACTGTCACATAGCACTGGCAGCAATCCTGAGAACACCACCCTTGAGGTCCTGTTCTGAAGCCTTCTGCCTGGTTCCCGAAACTCCAGGACCTCATCCCTCTTCCTGCCTATGTCATTGGTCCCAACATGTATCACGACTGCTGGTTGCTTTCCCTCTAGTACCAGGATGTCGTGCACCCGGTCAGAGTCATCCCGGACCCTGCCACCCGGGAGGCAATAAATCATCTGGTGTCCTTCTCACATCCACAAAATCTCCTGTCTGCTCCCCAGACTATAGAGTCTCCAATGATGACAGCTCTCCTCCTCTCCGCCCACGCTTCTGCACCACCGGGTCAGACTCAGCGCCGGAGGCCCTGCCACCGTGGCTCACATCTGGTGGGTCGTCCCTGCCAACAGTATCCAGGACGGTAAACTTATTATTCAGGGGAATGGCTACAGGGGTGCTCTGCACTACCTGTCTGCTCACCTTCGCTTTCCCCCCTCTGACTGTCACCCAACGACCTGCTTCCGACAGCCTAGGTGTGACTACCTCCCTGTAGCTCTCATCTATGACTGCCTTATTCTCCCTTATGAGTCGAAGGTCAACCAGCTGCTGCTCCAGATTCCTTACACGGTCTTCCAGATCGCCCAGCCATATGCACTTCTGGCAGATGTGACTCTGCGGGAGAGGGGCGTTCCCCCAAGACTGCCACATCTCACATGAGAGGCACATCACCGTCTCAGGAGACATTGTAAAGACCAACTGGGAGCAAGCTCGTCCTGCGCCTCTTCTTGTCGAAGCCTCTCGAGTCAAAGCCTCAAAGCTCCACTCCTTCACTGGCCCATCTAATTCTATCTCTTGCATACGACCCTCCATTCAGGCAAGGTCCTGGTGAATTTCTTCTGCATTCTCTATGCTGTAGTGTGGACATCAAAACTGTACATAATACTCCAAACGCAATCCAACAACTGCAACATGACATCCCAATGTTTACACTCAACACCTCATGCTATGAAGGCAACTGCCCCAAATGGCTATTTCAGTTGCCTATTCATCTGTGTTGCCACTTTCAGGAAGCTGAGGACTTGCATCCCAAGATCTCTCTGTAAATTAACTTTCCAAAGTTCTACCAGAATTTGATTTCCCTGAGTGCATTACTTCACACTTGTCTGGATTAAATTCCATCTGCCCCTGCTCCATCCGACTTTCCAGCTGATCTGAGCCCCAGTGTATCCTTAGACAGCCTTCTTTGCTCTCTGTGAGTCCACCGATTTTCATGTTGTCTTCAGTCTTGCTTATCAGACCACCTGATGCTTGTTTTGTGTAATTGGGTGGGGGTGGGGAGGGTAGTTGCTTTGCTACTGCTTGTGCATAGAAGGGTGGAATGGGGGGGGCTTTGGGGTTCTAACATTTTAACTGTCATTCATTCTTTGGGGCACTCTTCCTTTTTTGTGGATGTTTGTGAAGAAAATAAATTTCAGGATATATATTGTATACATTTCTTTGAACCAATGAACATTCTCACCTAACCAACTACATCTCATCCAAATCATTTATTTTAACAGGGGCTCCCTAGGTTCTCCTATATACTTCTAAGGATCTTTCTAACTAGTAATAATGTTTCATTCTATTCACTGGACAACAATTTTTTTCAGAAGTGTTGCTTCCTCAGAATTTTTTTGTTTATGATAGACTGCTTGAAGATGAACTCAAATATAATTTCAGACTACTTGTATCACGTAGGAATTTGGAGAAACAATAAATCAACTTTTATTGAATATATTGTGTTTAATTGCATAATAGTGCTGATTTTTAACTTCAACTAAGTTAAAAATATTTTGTTAATGATTTTCATTTGTACTGTGTCTGAGGCTTCACGCTTAAGTGTCCAACAATAATTTGCCAGCACTGATGGATTCCAGTTACCCTGGTATTTTTTCTCCATGACCTCAATGTCCTAGTGAAACCTTTCACCATGCTTGTCACTAATAGCACCAAGATATGTGGGGAAGAAGTCTAAATGGGAATGCAGAAAATGAATCCTTAGTGACATGTTGCATTTCACTGTTTTATATGCTTGAAGCATGCTTGAATGCCTTCCATGTGATTTTCTCCAGTCCCACTAGAAATTCTTCAAATTGCCTGTCATTGATGATCTGTTTGATTTGTGGACCAACAAAAACGCTTTCCTTAATATTGGCATCAGTTATTCTGGGAAGCATCTGTCTCAAATATCAAAATCCTTCATAAAAATTTTTGTACTTGGTGATAGCAAATTCCATCCTCACAGTCCTGAACCCAATAATTATTACTAAAACCTGTCCTGCCAAGCAGCCGTGCTGCCTAAGCATGCCTGGACAAGATAGGAAACTTTCCAGCTTACATTGTAGGCAACATTTTAATTGACTTGAATTATGAATTGAAATAATAAACATAAGTTTATTTAAAAAGTGGTGCATGATAGGGAAATTTCATGGTGGTTTTCATGATCAGTAGCCCAAAATTCATAAGATACACTTAAAGGTATTCAGGAAGCAAAATCTTTGTTGTTGAGTGTTAATAAGTGGATACATTTTATACTCTATTAGTTTATTTCTAGGTATTTAAGATGATTATTCAATGAAATATTATTGCAAGAGTATGCAGAGCAGTGTAATATACACAATGTAATATAGAAACAGACACTTCTGATTTAGGGAGAAATCATCTTACAGATAGGACTCACAGATCGGACCTGGGGACTACCTGTATTACAAACAATGGAAGTCCCAGTAATGATCCTTCCAGCACACCAGTAAGGAAAGCACCCCTCCACCACTAGCCTCTATCCACTATCACCTAGTTAAAATTTTATTCAGATCACTAATACATCTTAGATTCTGGAGCAACACACACAAAATGCTGGAGGAGCTTAGAAGGTCAGGCAGCATTGATGGAAATGAATAAACAGTTGACATTTCAGCCTGAGACCCTTCTTCAGGACTGAAAAGGAAGGGAGAAGATGCTAGATCATCTCAGATTCCTCGTGCCTTAACCTTCAGAATCAGCCTACAAAGGCCACAAAGACAGCATCTACTGCTCCGCTTCCATTAATTTCCTTCATTATCTCCTCAAAAAACTCAGTTTTGTGAAACATGATCTTCCCTGCACAAAATCATGCCTAATCAGTGGCTGCCTTTTCAAGTAAACATAGATCCTGCCCTTTAGAACTCTGTCCAATAACTGCCCCATCATTGATGGAATGCTCACCTGCTTGTAGTTTCCAGGCTCAGTCCTGCTATCCTGTTTGAACAAGAGGAGAAAGTGCAGAGTTTGCACATTCTCCCCGTGGCTTTATTTTGTTCCATCAGTCCTCCTCCCACATCCCAAGCCTGTATGGATACTATGGGCTAAGTGGCCACCTCCTGTGCTGTGGCTATTGAGTAATCCCATGATATTGTGTGATCCAGTGCACAGAGTTAGTGTGTTTTACCTTCAGTGGCCATTTTATTAGGTACACCTGCTCAATAATGTAAATATCTAATCAACCAGTCACGTGGCAGCAACTCAATGCATTAAAGCATGCATACATGGTCAAGAGGTTCAGACCAAACATCAGAATGGGGGAAAATGTGATCTAAGTGACCTTGACTGTGGAGCGATTGTTGGTGCCAGACAGGGTGGTTTGAATATCGCGGAAACTGCTGATCTTCTGGGATTTTCGTGTACAACAGTTTCTAGATTCTTACAGAGAATGGTGCGAAGAACAAAGAACATCCAGTGAATGGCAGTTCTGTGGGCGAAAATGCTTGGTTAATGAGAGAGGTCAGAGGCAAATGGTCAGACGAGTTCAAAGTGACAGTAACAAATTCCACGACACATGCCGGTGATAATAAACCTAATTCTGATCCTGATTCTGACCACAGTGGTGTGCAGAAGATCACCTCTGAATGCTCAATGTGTCGGACCTTGCAGTGAATAGGCTACAGCAGCAGAAGACCATGTACAATTCATTAGACAGCTCCTGTGATTTCGCGACCAAGAACCTCCATTTAAAATACTTCCTCCTAGCATTTCACAGCCATTGAAAATGTTATCACACAGACAAATTACAGCAAACATGCACGACCAGCAACAGGATAATTAGCAGAGCTTTTTTTCTTGGTGATGCTGCTTTGGGACTGCAGACCAGAAGATGAAGCAATGCTTACTGCTCTGTTTTAAACAGTACCTCAAATATCCTATCAAACTCACACTGATGGAGCCTCAACTACAGAGATATGAATATAACTTCGAGGAACATTAGATCTTCTCACAGTAAAAATAATAAGGAAACATAAAAGACCTCAGATGCTTGAATCTGGAGCAAAAAAAAACTGCTGTAAGACCTCAGCAGGTGGAGCAGCATCCGTGAAGAGACAAAGGGAAGCTCTGGGTCAAACATGACCTTGCATCAGGACTAAGAGTGTAGAGTAGCCTTTCTCAACATTTTTGTCCTGGAGGAACCCTTGAAATAATTTTCAAGTCTCAAGGAACCCCTGCGATAAAATTATTATATCTACAGCTTGGTCAGTAAGTTGTCTTCTACGCTCTTGCCCTCTCATTGATCCTGTTTACAGTTACTGTTCTATAGAATTGCTAAGTACGCCCACAGGAGAAGAGCCTCAGGGTTGTATGTGGTGATGTGCAAATACTCTGATAATAAATTTTACTTTGAACTTTGAACATTTCTGTATGATTTGTTTGCCTTCTGGTGTTTGTGCGATTTGTTCTTTTTTCCCCATGTTTGATGGTCTTGTTGTGTGGAGTTTTTCTTTAAACGGGTTCTATGGTGCCTGCAAGAACAAGGATCTCAAGGATGTACTATGTACTGTATACAAACTTCAAAAATAAATGTACTATGTACTGTATACATACTTTAAAAATAAATGTACCTTGAACTATTTATGTGGGAATATAGTTAGCATGGTGCAGGATGGCAAAATTGGTTCTATAGTGGACAATGAAGGAAGTTATCTAAGACTTACATGAATCCACATCAACTGGGAAAATGGACTAAGGAATAGTAACTTGCATAAATGCAGGATGGTAGGTTTTGCAAGCTAAACCAAAGCAGGGCACACACAGTAAATGATAGGGCCCTGGAGAGTGTTGTAGAACAGAGACACCTAGGGGTACAAGTACATAGTTCCCTAACAGTGATGACACAGATCAGAAGGATGGTTTGGCACAAGTAGATTTGCCTTCAGCAGTCACGGCATTGAGTACCAACAGTTGGGACATCATATTTTCAACTGTATAAGTCATTGGTGAGACCACACTTAGAGTATTGTCTGCAGTTCTGGTCGCCATACGATAGGAACGATGTCATTAAGCTGGAAAGAGTGCAGAAAAGATGCCCAAGGGTGTCATTTGGGCTCTGTGGCTTGAATTATGTAGAGGCTGGGTAGGCTGGGATTTTAAACCACAACCAAGGTGAGGTTTCAGAGGGATGATTGACAGAGGTATAAACAGGGGTGTATACAAAGGTGGAAGATCACAATCTTTTTCCCAGGGTAGGGGGCTCTAAAATTAGTGAGCACAGGTTTAAAGTGAGAGGAGAAAGATGTAAAGTGGACCTGAGGAGAGGGGTGGTCTGTATAAGGAATGAGCTGCCAGAGGAAGCTGCAGAGGGTACAGTTACAACATTTAAGGGCACTCAGACAGGAGCATGTATAGGAAAGTTGAGGAATATGGACCAAACACAGGCAAATGGGACTAGCTCAAGTAGACAACTTGGATGAGCTGTATAATTCTTTGACTCTGGTATCAAGGAGGTCACATTGTCAGCACTGAATGCAATAGATTAGGTTGGAGGAGGTGTATGTGAATCTCTACCTCAGCTTGAAAGGCTGTTTAAGTCACTAGAGGGAACCTACTGTCCAGACAGAACAGAGACAGAGTTTCCTGGATCTTCACCTTTCACCCACTCAGCCTCTGTAACCAGCACACCATCCTTCATCGCTTCTGCCAGACCTAACGGGATCCCATTACCAGTCACATCTTTTCCTCTTCCTCAACTCCCTTTCTGAAGGAACCCCTGTTGCCACAACTCTTGCCATTCCCATTCACCCCTCCCAGACATTCTTCCAGGTGAGGCAAAGATTTACACGTCCTTTGTCAGCCCTGTCCTTACCAAGCCTCCTCACCCTCCCTACCTTGTTCCAACTGCCAATCATTCCTCCCTTATCTGGTTCCACCAAACAGTTACTCATCCTATACTATACCAGCTATCTTCCCTCCACACTTTCAGTCCTGATGCAGGGTCTTCAAAGGTTCACTTTATTGTTAAATTATGCATGTGCAATACAACTCTGGCATTTGTCTTCTCCAGATAGCCATGAAATACAAAAAGACGATGGGTGTTGATGAAATTTTTTTTTATCAACTACTCCCTCCCCCGGGCACGAAAAAGAAACAAAACTTGCAGACCCCAAAAATCCCCCCTCCCTCACAGCAGAAAAAACAGCAACAATAACAATCCTCAACTCCATCATCCGCAAAAAAGAATAGCGACATTAGCATCAAATCCCAACCTCTCCTACACGCAAAAAAATTAACAGATCACCCACCCGCCAATCGGCCACAAGAAAGAAAACATCAAATATCTGAATGAAACCAATATACAGTCCAATGATCACACAAATCTCAGAATATCAGAAACTTTTTTTGTCTGCATATGAGGAGAGCAGCTGCAAGAGTTCAGCCCTTCTGTTAAGAGTGACCGCTGACTCATGTCTGAACCCCACCAATCCAGGGATGAACATGGTGATCTGACTGCTGACCCCATCGGCATTCACCTTGATCCTTCAATCTTCCTTGTTGCTTCGAGATGGAGTTGTTCGTGACCCCGCGCCTCGTCTCCAGTCTTTTCCACGAGACATCTTGTGTTCTAGCCCTTCTCAGCTCCTTGTATCTGATCTCCACGAGCTGGATGTTTCAATCGAGTTCCAAACTGTAGGCCACAGGCTCCAACAGTTTCCATATACAAAAAAAACAAGCACTCAGCGGGGGAGAAGAGAAATAATTGAAAAGATTTGCTATCTGAAAGATGTCACCAGAGGAATTGTTATTTGCTGGCGCTATCTTGACCGGTCTTGACCCAAAATGTCGTCTCTCATCTTTCCTCCACAGATGTCGTTTGACCAACCGAGTTTCTTTTGCAATAAAAATTGGAAAGTTAGTAGGAGTGAGTCAGGGACCTGCAAATTATGTCAGGAGGAAAGTTACCATCAGAATTAGCGAAAAGAGCAAGAATAACACTATTATTCTGCAGGAAGATTTTGATCATCTGCTTTTCAATCAGAACAGGTTAGGAGCAAATGGGGGGGAAATGAATGCAATTTCCAAATGTGCTTAAGACACCTTCCTCGGGCAGTGTATCTGGTCATTCCACAGGGGCAGTGGCACCGGACGAGTAACAGAATAAATCAGTTGATGAGCTTAGTGTGAGCAAGTATCCTGGGAGTACTAACCATATGACATTTAAACTCCAACAAGAGAAGGAACCACATAATACAATCCCTCAGCCTCAAGAACCGATGCAGCAAGTAGATGGGGAGAGCAGAAACCGCAAAAACAGCAGGAGGAAGCAGCAAAGTCATTTGTTAATGTTGTTTTATTGAATTCTCTCTCTCACTCCCCAACACTCAGCCTCTGTCCAGATCCTGCATAATGACTTGCTTGTGTGCTGCGTTGAGAATCCTTGCTGCAATCCTTCATTGCAGTAGCCTGGAGCAGGAAGCAAGCCCTCGCTGTCTCATTTACAAGAGACTGCAAGTCAGAGGTTAATCTCTATGGATCTGTAAAGTGATTTAACTTCACACAAAATAAAAAGCTGAGGCAGAAAGATAGTGAAAACACTCATCCTTATAAATATGGATTATTGGGTGGAATGAAGATTTGTGCTGAGAAATAAGCTCTTCCAGTCACTCATATTTACTCTATTATAGTTCAGCCCCTCCCATCCCTCCCCATCTTTCCCTCTCACACAACACATTTCTACTCACTTCTCACTCCCTGAAGTGCACCAACACAAAATTCTTCCTCCCCACAGTACTGTCCCTCTCGTGAATTTGGCACTCTTCCTCACACACACACATACATAAACAAGCCTCTCCCAGTCTCCCTGCTACATTTCAAAATGTTCTGCCAATTTATTTATCACCGGAAGGTTGAAGGTTTGCTTTCCTTTCTGCATTCAGTTGCCCTCTCGGACTTGCTCGGTTGGGGTTAGAGTGCGGTGTATGTTGGTGGGTGGGTGGGAGGGAGAAACGGGGCTCGTTTCTGTGTTGTCACTTTGTTCTGTTTTGTTATGTTCCGTTGTCCGGCCCAGCACTGTGGGCATGCTGTTTTGGCGCCGGAACATCTGGTGACACTTGGGTGTGTTGGTTGTTGATGCAAATGACACTTTTCACTGTATGTTTTCAGGTAGGTGTGACAAATAAATGTAGATCTGTTATGTGTATCACCTTGTCTGAGGGCACCATGCCTGCGTAGCAGTTGAGCGATGTTATTACAGCTCAGGGCATACCAGAGCTCGGAGCTCAATTCTGGCGCCCTCTGTAAGGAGTTTGTACGTTCTCCCGTGAATGTGTGGGTTTCCTCCCACAGTCCAAAGACGTATCAGTTGGTAAGTTGGTCCTGTGACTGTAAATCATAAATTGTCCTCTAGTTAGTCTAGTGTTAAATGGGTGGGTTTCTGGGCGACGTGGCTCATTGGGCCAGAAGGGGCTGTTTCATGCTTTATCTCTAAATAAATTAATTAAATTAAACCAATATCTGCAACACAAACAACCTGTTGGCTCCATTCAATTTGAAGATAGAGAAATCTTTAAATTGTGGTGATTGGGTATTAGAAAACTGATGGGGTATGATGAGAGTGATAATAAAAGAAAAGCGCATGATTGCCAGCAACGTTTGTGTAGTGGTTAGTGTGACGCTATGACAGCCCCAGCGACCTGGGTTCAATTCCACCAATGTAAGATTGTAGGTTCTCCCTGTGACTGTGTGGATTTCCTCCGGGTGCTCTGGTTTCCTCCCACACTCCAGAGTAGGTTAATTGGTTACATGGGTGTAATTGGGCGATGCGGGCTTGTTGGGTGGGAGGCATCTACCATGCTGAACCTCTAAGAAATAAAATAAATCTAACAGAGGGGACCCACGAACTGCTATTCTATGTATGAATTATTTGCTCTACTAGGGTCTTGATGCCCACTGCAAAAGGAAAGAAAATCCAGACAGAATCAGTAGCAAATAAGCTGCTCTCCTTGTTGCAATTAGCAGTCCTCCCATGTTGTTTCTTACATTAAGTTAGAATACAGACCACTTTAGCACTACAGGGGTGTTGACGAGAAATGCACTACATGAAATAAACATGACATACCACACACTACACAAAAGACGGCTACTTAGGGAATGAAAAGGTTCAAGCCTTTATCACAAAGCTGGTCATGGCTAAAATATGTAACAGGGCAAGTGCAAGAGGAAGTAAGCGTGTCAGCAAAGAACCCACACCATTAAAGACTGGGGACAATTGTGTGTAGCAGTGTTTCACCTGGTGGCTCTGCATTGCTGTCTTCCAGCCTATTCTACATCATGATTTTTCCTCTACGATTCTGTCCATTTCTACTGCTGCCCCACCCTGTCTTCCTGTTGTTACAAAGGTGGTGGCTGACCAAGTATCCACTATGGCAAAACAGTAAGTTGTGAATACGATAATTGCAGTCATGAGGGACATGTTTGTTTTCATATTTTCCAAGTTTCCTGGCCATGAACATTGATGGATGGGTTGGCATTTATTGGCCATTTTCAATTGCCCTTTAGAATGTAGCAGTGTGTTGCAATGAAGTATAACACAAAGAGAAGCCCTTCAGCCCATTAGCTCTGCACCAAATAACAACCTCCCATTTGCATTACAGTATTTCGTGAATCCTGTGTTTTATTACACTCATAAGCTCAGAAACTCCACCCCCATTCCCTCCCTCCAGACTCCAACACCTGCACACATACTATGGGCAATTTATAATGAATCAGGATCCCATAAATCCTTCGGACTTGGAAGGAAATTAGAACACCAGAAGGAAAATCATGCAGTTACAGGGAGAACATGCAAACATCACACAGACAGCACCGAAGATCAGAATTTACTCCTGGTCTCTGGTGCTGTGAAGTAACAGACCCAACTGGCTGTGCAAGGCGCCTTCCTCAACTACTGATATCTACGTGGTGTCACGGGAGCGAATTCCAGCATTTAGACCCAGTGATCTATTTCCAAGTCAGCATGCTGCACAGCTTGCAGAGAAACCTGCAGCGAGTGGAGGTTCCTGAATAACTGTTAGTTTGAAAAGTTCTATCAGTTTAGCCTCTGAGCACCTTCATGCCATCCTGCATACAATATACAGTGTGCCAGCAATGGAGGGAATGAATGCGTGGGTTGGTAGATGACTATGTTAATCACGATGGCTGCTTTGCGCTTGAAAATAGGAACCTTCTTGAATAATAATGCTCCTAATCTTATTCAGTTAATTTGGTAAATCAAGTAAAGAGCTGCTTGCCACTGTGTATCCAGTCCCTGATCTGCTCTTTTAGCCACAGCATATATAGTTGGTCTAGTCAAGTCTCAGGTTGTTGACGGAGGACTCGGCAATAATAACTGTACATTAACATATATTTGAATATTAAGGGTACACAAGTAGACTATCTTTCCTTGTAATGGCATTGTGTAATTTCGCACATCAGCCCATGTAGTGTAGTTCATTTCTTGCTGCATTGCAGACATGCACTGTTCCATTTCAGCAGCATTGCAAATGGGATGCAATATTGTGCAATAGGGTCAGAGTCCATAAATGGGCCTTTCAACCCACAAAATCAATGTTGACCTTTTTGTCCATCTACACAATCCTCATTTACCCACATTAAGACCAAATTCATCTATGCCTTGACTATTTAAATGTCTAAACGTCTCTGACTCTTCCACATCCTCTATCAGAAAACTCATATCAACTGTTCTCTGTTAAAAAAAACTTTCAAACAAATCTCCTTGGAAACTTCTTCCTTTCCACTTAAAGTTACTTTATGCCCTCCTGTTTTCGATACCCCTACTATGGCAAAATTATTCTGACCATCTACCCTATATACAGTGAATCCCGGTTAATTGGGACGCAATTAAATTTTGGTCCAATTAAGCAGCTGTCTGAATTAACCTAAGTTTCATGGAAATAGGTATAAAAGGATAAACTGAGTTACAAATTATGTATTTAAATGAAATTCAGAACAAATTAGAGCACTAACAATAGCACTATCGTACTATAAAACTGTGTATTAGTTCCTAATAGTTATTGACAGAGGAATTCATCCAGTGTATGCAAAGAACAGAATCAGCACAGATAAAGTACTGACTTCATACAACGTTATCGACGATTGCATCCTCCAAATCTTCATTTTCATTGTACTATTCAAGATGATTGTCAATATCTTCAAATTTTTTCATAGTTTCTAACTTGCTAAAGCAGTGATGTCTTTCCATTTTCACTCCTGACCTTTTCGGGCATCTCCAAGCCTGAATGTTTGAAACCACAGTGAGCAAAACAGTTCTGATTTATCATGCTGCTTATTTCTCGCCAACAATCAGTGACAAAAATCACTGCTTTTTGAAATAGACACATGCAGCGGACACTACTTAAAAACTGTTCGCTCTAAGCACAGTATAGCGTCTAACGGCCACACAAGTGTACACGACTGACATTAGTTAGAACCTGTTTGAAAACAGTCTCCTGTCCCAATTAAGTGTCATGAAGGGAACCCCGGGAACTTCCTCGATTAATCTTAGTTCTTTAAGGGTTGTGCCAAACAAGCAGCTGTCCCAATTAACTAATGGCCCAGTTAACTGGAATCCACCGTATCTCTGTCAGGCTACCTTTCAACCTCCTCTCTTCCGGGGAAAACAAGCCCAGCCCATCCAATCTTTCCCCATAACTAAAGTCTTCCAGTTCAGGCAATGTTCTGGTAAATCTCCTCTGGTTCCCCTCCAGCACGGCCATGTCCTTCCTGCTCATTCTTCTCCATGCTATCTAACTTAACTTCTGTAGAACTGCAACACAGGCTCTTGTATTTTATTGCCAAAACAAGACCTTATGACCTTTTCATCCCTCTGTCTACTTGTGTTGCCATTTCAGGGAACTATGTACTTGAACCCCAATGTCCCTCTATTCATCAATATTTCTTGGTGCCCTACTTGTTACTATCAGTTAACCCTCTCTGACTTCCCAAAATACATACCTTGCTTCGTCAGTATTGAATTCCATCTGTCAATGCTTGTGAACATCCCAATTCTGGAGAAACTCTTCTGACCTTTCTCCAAAACCACAACTTCTACATTGCGATAACCAGAATAGCACACAATACTCCAAATGTGGTCTAACCAAAATGTTGTATAGCTGCAACATAATATCCTGATCTTCAAGCTCAACACCCTGACAAAGGTGAGAACTACCTTCCCTGTATGCTAGAACCCAAGTCTTTGTATTCACTGCATGACAGCATCATGTTCTGGTCTGGTGTTAATCATTAACAAAGACACAATAATAAGATAGTGAATAACTACCTGGACAATAGACATGGCTACAGTGGGGAAGACAGGAGCTAGCTGACAAACAATATACCTATAACAAAATTAAATGACACTTTACCCAATACTTTACCTCCCTGTTTCACTTGGTATCCACTCACAGCTACACAAAACTCTTGAGGTCCTCACTCTAGTGGATCTCTCCAACTCGTTCTGCTTTCTAAATGATCTTACTTTGCCTTTTGTGAAATATAAAATGAATTACACCTACATTTAGAGGCCAGGATTAGAAAATGAACACTGAGATTGTTCCACACTGCCAAAGATCTAGGCTGGTGGCCAATTGACTGGTGAAATTGGCCACTAAAGTGCCAAAAACTGAAAGAAGTGAAGTCATTAATCTGAGCATGAAAAGCAAGAACACAGTATCTTCTCATAGATTGCTAGGCTACAAAGTTGGATAGAGTTTTGCATAGTGAAGTAATTAAGGGTTATGGGGAAAAGGCAGGGTAGGTGGAGATGAGTCCATGGCCAGATCAGCCATGATCTTATTGAATGGCAGAGCAGGCTTGACAGGCCAGATGGCCGACCCCTGCTCCTATTTCTTATGCTCTTGTTCTGTACCATAATGTCTCTTCAGGTAACTGGTCAGACAAGTATAAAGCGGACATACGACAGAATACAAAAACATGGAAGTCATGCTAGAATGACAGAAAATTTGAGTCGCAGTAGGTGAGGATAGCTCTGGTCACAACATAACAGGAAATACATGACTGTGAGATTTACGCTACAGAATGGCAGTATAAGAGAACTGTAGAAAGGAAGAAAGACTGGCCAAGCTGTGGCTGTTTGCTTTGGAAGAGATGAAAGGCAGGGAGAGTTGAGGCATATAAAATTATAGACCTGGAGAGATTGACGGCAATTACAATAACAAGGGGGCTAACAGATAAACTAATCAGAAGAATTGAAGAGATGTTTGGTGAAGGCAGAAGCCCTAACCCATGTTAAGGAGCATCCAGTTAAAGATCTGCTCCCTACTTAATCTTTGTCGCTGTTATGTTAGTGGCTGTCTGTTGTAATTTTAAAGTATTTGCATGTCACCAAAGACACTTGGAAATTTCTACAAATGTACCTATCATAGAGAGCATGCTAACTGGTTGCATCACTGTCTGGAACGGAGGGGCCGTTGCACAGGATTGGAAAAAGCTGCAGAGAGTTGCTGAATCAGCCAGCTCCATGATGGGCACCAGCCTCCTCGGCATCCAGGGCACCTTCAAAATGCGACACCTCACAAAGGCCACATCCATCATTAAGGACCCCCATCACCCAGGACATGCCCTCTCCTTTTGCTACCATCAAGAAGGTAGTACAGGAGCCTGAAGACATGCACTCATTGTTTCAGAAACAGCTTCTTCCCCTCCACCATCAGATTTCTGAATGGACAATTAATCCACGAATTACTACCTCAATCATTTTTCCCCTCTTTTTGCACTACTTATTAAATTTAATATTTTATATATAATTCTTATTGTAATTTAGTTTATTACTGTTATACATTGTAATGTATTACTACCGCAAAACAACAAGTGTTACAACATATGCCAGCGATATTAAACCTGATTCTGATTTTTGGCACATGCAAGTACATTCCCGGATTGCATCTAATGCACATATTCCTTCAAAATAGAATTTTGAAAGAATATGCCCACCATTTCCTTAAAATGGGTCATTTTTTATCTTGACTTCTTTCGAGCAAACTAATTGTAAACAAAATTGTTGATTTTGATATGCCTTGCTAGCTTCTTCTCATTCTCTCTCACTCTGCAGCTCTTCTTATCCGTTTCATCATGTTCACGCTTTCACTTCCTTTTGCCTGATCTTTAATTTATGCTGTCGTTTACCTTGTTTTATCCAAGTGTTTTATTTTATTTGTCAAGCTCTTGCCTCTTAGAGGAACAACTGGTTCTACACCACATGAAATTACATTTTTGAACTCATCCCATTGAACCATTGTCATTTTAATCATAAAGGAAAATTTCCCAGTTTACTGTGAACAATCTTCAGCTCGCTCCATTGAAATCAGCCTTACCTAAAACATTAATAATTTCTTTTGTCAAGCAGAAACACATTGGTGCACAGTTAAGCTGTCAACTAACATCAGCACTAAAGCTAATATGAAGCTTTCCCCAAATTAATTCCCAGAATAATGCAAAAACCATTTTGTACATGCTTAATAAGTTCAATATCTTTATATGAGCTGGCCGCTTGAAGTTAAAATTTCCATAACAATCTATCATTGCTGTAGATTTTTCTAATTTCTGTAATCGTAGTGGGAGCCTCTTCAGAATTCATACTAGAGTCTAACATCCTTTCCTCTTTTTCTAAATTTTAACCATAAATCTCTGCTGCCTACGACCTTGTATCATGGAATTATTTCATTCTTATTGACAACAGTTATTTCTTCCCAACTTTATCTATACGCTGGTATATTGGGTTCCCAGTTCTGACTGCTTGACTACTCTGACATACCCTCTGGTAAATTTACTCCTAGAATTCAATCACAGGCTTTGTATATACATTATTTATTTGACACGGATTCGAACATCATTCTGCTCTGGTGTTTCATTCATGTAGTTCTTATCTCTCTCTCGTAGATTAAATATTTTTCATCTCATCATTTTCCTTTTACCATCATGCTCCAACCTCAATTTCTGACCAATTGCCCAGTGCCTTTTAATCCCTCCCTTCCACTTATTTCTTTAAAGTCTCTTCAAACACTTATTCTTTCTGTAAGATGCAATCCCCTGGTACAATCCATACAAACAATAGCATACTCCTGTTCCACCAATGGGGCACCATGAAGCCTATCCCCACATTTCCTTCAGCTGCACAATCATCTCCATTACTTGAACAACCCTATACAAAACTGCACATCCTCATTGCAACTCTTGAGGTCCTAACTCTAGTGGGTCTCTCCAAATTAGATCAGATTATTCTCTGTGGGTTTCAATGTGGCTTTGATGACTAGATCCTCCTTTTCCCTTTCCAATATCATTTCAAATTCTAGTACAGAATTCTAGTTCACTAATCCGACTACCTGTAATCCAGTTCCTTCGATAATCCGGCACTGATTATGCTTAATGTGATCCTTCTGTAATTCAGTATTTTCACTAATCCGGCACTCCTCGGGTCCCAATGGTGCCGGATTAGTGAAGGTCAACCTGTACTTTACTCATGCATTTTTATTAATCACTTGGTATAATTGCCTTGCATCTCTAGTTTTCCCCTGTCTACTGGCTAACTAATACAGCTTTTCTTGAAACACTCATCATTATGCACAATGGATTCCACTTACAAAGAAATGCTATCCAACCAGCTAACAAGAGCACATGCTCTTGATCTTTTCAATGATTTCAAGTTCTCTGGCCCTAAGCATCTCATTTTCACTGTGAATGTCCAGTCCCTATACACCTCCACTCACCCACCAGGAAGGCCTCAAAGCTTTCCGTTTCTTTCTGGACACCAGACCCAACCAGTTCCCCTGCAGCACCACTCTCCTCCATCTGGTAGAACTTGTCCTCACTCTCAATAATTTCTGCTTTGGCTCCTCCCACTTCCTTCAAACAAAAGGTGTAGCCACATGCAGTTGCATGGTTCCCAGCTATTCCTGCCTTTTTGTCGGTTACGTAGAACAGTCTATGTTCCAAGTCTACACTAGCGTCACTCCCCAACTTTTCCTATGCTACACTGACAACTGCATCGGTGCTGCTTCCATGCAGAGCTCGTCGACTTCACCAAATTTGCCTCCAACCTCCACCCTGCCCTAAATTTATCTAGTCCATTTCCAACACTTCCCTCCCCCTTCTCGATCTCTCTGTCTCCATGTCTTATAAAGGCATCTGTTAGTCTTGCGAGACCGTGGATCTGCGCCTGGAAAGTCTTCACTCTCCAAGGCGCAGGCCTGGGCAAGGTTGCATGGAAGACCGGCAGTTGCCCATGCTGCAAGTCTCCCCTCCCCACGACACCAATGTTGTCCAAGGGAAGGGCATTAGGACCCATACAGCTTGGCACCAGTGTCGTCGCAGAGCAATGTGTGATTAAGTGCCTTGCTCAAGGACATGACACGTTCCCTTGGCTGGGGCTCGAACTCATGACCTTCAGGCAGCTAGTCCAATGCCTTAACCACTTGGCCACATACTCACACACGTGGCTCCACGTCTAGAGACAGCTTATCTACTGTTGTCTATTATAAACCCACAGACTCTCACAGCTACCTGGACTATACCTCTTCCCATCCTGTTACTTGTAAAAATGCCACCTCTTTCTCTCAATTCCCCTAGCTCTGCCGCATCTGCTCTCAGAATGAAGCTTTTCATTTCAGAACGAAGGAGATGTTCTCCTTTTTCAAAGAAAGGGGCTTCCTTTCCTCCACCATCAACACTGCCCTCAACCGCATCTCCTCCATTTCGCACACGTCTGCCCTCACCCCATCCTCTCGCCACCCTACTAGGGATAGGGTTCCTCTTGTCCTCTCCTACCACCCCACAAGCCTCCATGTCCAGCACATAATTCTCCGCAACTTTCACCATCTCCAATGGGATCCCACCACGAAGTACATCTTTCCCCACCCCCACTTTCTGCCTTCCGCATTCGTCCCTCCCCACTGATCCCCCTCCTGGCACTTACCCTTGCAAGCAGAACAAATGCTACACCTGCCCCTACACCTCCTCCCTCACTACCATCCATGGCCCTAAACAGTCCTTCTAGGTGAGGTGACACTTCACCTGTGAGTCTATTTGGGTTCATCTATTCTATCTGGTATCCCTGGTGCGGCCTCTTACATATTGATGAGACCCAGCGTAGATTGGGAGACTGCTTTGCCGAGCACCAATGCTTCGTCCGCCAGAAAAAGTGGGATCTCCCAGTGGCCACCCATTTTAATTCCATTTTCCACTCCCATTCCAACATGTCAGTCTACGGCCTCCTCCACTGTCGCGATGAGGCTTCGCTCAGGTTGGAGGAGCAACAACTTATTTTATGGCTCAAACCTGATGGCATGAACATCAGTTTCTTGAACTTCCAGTAATGCCCCTCTCCTTCACCATTCCCCATTCCCATTTTTCTGTCTCACCTTATCTCCTTACCTGTCCATCACCTCCCTCTGGTGCTCCTCCATCTTTTCTTTTTCCATGGCCTTCTGTCCTCTCCTATCAGACTCCCCTTTCTCCAGCCCTGTACCTCTTTCACCAATCAACTTCCCAGCTCTTTACTTCACCCCTCTCACCCCCTCCCGGTTTCACCTCTCACCCTGTGTTTCTTCCTCTCCTCACCCCCCCACCTTCTTACTCGGACTACTCATCCTTTTTTCCCAGTCCTGATGAAAGGTCTCGGCCTGAAACGTCGACTGTTCTCTTTTCCATAGATGCTGCTTGGCCTGCTGACTTCCTCTAGTATTTTGTGTTTGCTTGGATTTCCGGCATCTGCAGAATTTCTCTTGTTTGTTAACAATTATCAAATCCTGTCCCCCACCCCTCTTTCTTCACTGTTCCTTTATTTGCATTCTGGCTATCTTTCTGGCTTCTCAAAGTCAACAGGGAGAATTTCCCTGCTGAACTACATCAGTTTTCTTTTGGGTTCCATCTCCACTGTGTATCCTTTCCATCACACCGACCCAAGTCTGATCCAGCATTTCTTTACCTGGTGTAATAGAGGCCGGTGGGGGGGGGGGGGGGGGGGAGAAAATTATCCATATCCTCTATTCCCTTCTCTTAAACATCAGGCTTTCTACAATTCACACTCCAGCTATGGCAACACACAACATAATGACGTTTGCTGAAAACATAAAGCCTACTCTGGCATAACTCTATTTAAATGTTTAGTTAATGGCAAAAAGCTAAAAAAAAAATCAAATATATGAATTAGTGTAAAAACATTAACAAAAGTAATCAGTAAATTGATTTATTGAGATACAGCATTTCACAGGCCCTTCCACCCGCTTGAGCCACACTGCCCAGCAGCCCTTTTTTACAAAATTATAAAAGCTTATCTACATCACATATACACAAGGTAGAGACTTTCAATATTTACAAGACAGTAAGAATACTCAGATTAAAATATAGTTGCTACCATCTATAAAACAGTCAACACCCCCGGGGGAGGTCACCGCTCCTGGAAGTGACTGCGTGCTCCCTCTCCAAGGACAGCCAGGCATGAACGTATCCTCAGAAGCCCAGGCAGTTTCCGCCACCTAGACCTGTGAATGGCCATCTTGGCCAGGTCCAGGATCGAGCCCACCAGGAGATCCTCCTCACGTCCTGCTCCTTTCTGAACTGGGTGCCCGTAGATGAGGAGTGCAGGGGTAAAGTGTAGCCAGAACCTCAGCAGCAGCCCCTTGAGAAACTCAAAGAGGGGCTGCAACCTCTCACACTCCCGTGTAAGCCTGGTACACTGACTCCTCCTGCCCATAGAATGGACGGGCAGACGGGGTGTCAGTGAACCTGCTCGAAGACCTGTTGTATGTTACTACCCAATGCAACACCTTCCACCCCAGGTCCCCAACGTACCCAACCCCTGATGTAGCCTAGCCTAATCACGGAACAAATTACAATGACCAGTTAGCCTACTACCAGCATGTCTTTGGACTGTGGGAGGAAACCTAGGCCCCCGGGGAAAACCCAAGCATTACACAGGGAGGACGTACAGACTCCTTACAGATAATGTCGGGATTGAACTCCAAACTCCAATGCCCCTGATTAGTGTCGCACTAACCACGATGCTGACGTGGTACCTGTTCCCACATGTGATCTGCTTGTTTGCCACCTGCTTGTCCCTCTCCGCTCTCAAGGACTTTGCTGCTTCTTCAATGATTAGCATTCTACAGAGCCTTTCATCTCTCTTCCCAAGGCAAATTGAAGAATTGGCAGCAACTCACAGGAGAAACTATTGGGGCAAAGGAAAAAAGGAGCAGGCAGCAGAGCATGGTTCGAGAGAGTTCACGTAAAGTCCGGCAACAGATTTAATGGTCCCTTTCAGAATTAAAAGTATGGCTGGTGAGCTCAGTCCTCTTGCGTCGTACAGCTTGAAGTATGATTGTCTCCTTTCTCATCTAGAAGAGATGCCTCCTGTTGGGCCAGCTTGTGCTCTGGGTTTGGGAGCTTTAGCACCACCTGGAGGCACTCTGGTGTAACCACAGGTTTGAAATTTACACAACTTACATGCAGCTTTAAGGAAAAGCAGTCAGAGAAGGACTACCTGATCATCAGGCAGAAAATGGAAGGCAGCCGATCAAGCAAGCCTCAGAAGGCATCTTACCCCAAAACTGTTTCTGTGTTGGAAAATAGTGGGTTCAATTCATCTTCACTGAGTACAGCCAGACCCAAAATTATAACACTACACACAATATTCTGAGTAGCCTCCAATAATGGTGTGAACAATGTTTCCCGAACTTCCGGTAATTTCTCCCCCTTCTCTCTTGTTCCATTCCCCATTCCAGTTACCCTCTGCCCCTTCTCTTCTCGTCATCTGCCCAACACCTCCTCCTTCCCTTTTTTCTACGGTCCATTGTCCTCTCCTACGAGATTCCTTCTTCTTCAGCCCTTTAATTCTTAATTTGAATGAAGAACCCAGCTTCTTCATTCAAACCCCTCCCCCACCCACCCACTTTTCCCCTCACCTGATTTTACCTATCCAGATTATTCTCCTTCCCCACCACCACCTTCTTATTCTGGCTTCTGCCCCTTTCCTTTCCAGTCCTGATGAAGCATCTCGGCCCAAAACACTGACTGCTTATTTCCCTCCATAGATGCTGCCTGACCTGCTGACTTCCTCCAACATTTTGTGTGGGTTGCCCAAGATTTTCATCACACACAGATCTCTTGTGTCCAAGATTATGGCTCAGTCCAGAAGGAGAGAGGAGCAGGCATTCAAGGATGATAGAGGGAGGAGATTCAATAGAGGGGGGGAACTAACGGGCACTGGAGACTTGTGAATCAAAGGTTGTGTGTCAGCTCCCCGGTGCCAGAACCAGAGAGGTTGCAGGCCATCCTTAAAGGGGGAAATAAGCAGTCAGGGGTCATGGTCCACGTCTGTATTGTTGATGTAGCTAAAAAGGAAGATGTGCTGCAAAAGGAATTAAAGCAAGTTCCAAGGTTATCGTATCTGGATTGGTTCAAGTGCCACATGGTAGCCAGTGAAGGACTAGAAAGATAGGTCAGATGGTGTAGGAAGGAGGGCTTTAGATTTCCACATTATCTGGGACCATTTCTAGGAAGGTGAGACAGGCCGGGCAGCAATGTACCTTAACCAGGAAGAGCCCAATGGGATGATTTTCTTGTGTTGTTGGGGAAGGATTTTCCCAAGGGAGTAGGAGACTTTGTGGATGCACAGCTGGAGGGAAGGTCCAGCCAAATAAAAGAGGGAGAGCAGACACTAGCATTCTGAGACGAGTGACGAGGACACAAAGCTGAATTGCATCAAAACAACACAACATTAAGAAAAATCCCAAAGCATTTTTATACTAAAGGTAAGAGAGTAACCGGGAAAAGAGTATGGGCTGGTTCGGGATTAGAGCAACAATCTCTCTGTGGAGCCAGCAGGGTGTCAGTGAAATCTTAAGTAAATTCCTCTCATCTGTACTCATTAAGGACAGTGCTGTAGCTGAAGAATTCAGGGAAGTGGGGTGGGAGTGAAAATCCAGGTATTACCCTTGTCTGAATTAGACATTAGGCAATTAGAATATGCCATACCAGAGGGGAGCTTGATGGTACAGTTTCATAAAACAGCCATCCGCCCTACACCATTCCCTGGTGGGATCCCTTAATTTCCTCAACTGAGTCTACAAGCTTGCCTCCTTCCTATCTCTGTAATAACCTGCAGCCTCCCACGATCTGTGAGCTGTTCCTGTTCTGATACTTGGCCATCCCAGATTTAATTGCTCCGTCTGTAAAGATCTTTAGCTCTGGAATTTCCTCCCTAAATGGCCCGCCACTGCACACTCTCTAGTGCAAACCCATCGTTCCCTGAGCATGGCAAACAGTACTCCATCCTGTTAGGCACCAAGCTGGATCTGCAATAAACCAGCAAGCATAGATATAGGTATGTGAAACCCATTCGGAGCCAGGACAGCAGCTGAGCTTCGAATGCCTTCAAGTTTACTGAGGGTATAATGAAGGAGACCAATCAGAAGAGCATCAGAATTGTCAGGCTGGAAGGACGGAGACACAGACAAAGATTTCACCAGTGGATGAGCTGGTGGTGTTACCAAGGTAGGAGATGGCAACACAGGGTGGAATATGGCAGCAAGATTGCAGGGTCTAGTTCAGCTTCTGGAGAGCAAGGTGGAGTTTTGATGGAGCTGATTTCAGGCATCTCAGAGTCCTCACTGTTCTGAGTGGGTTATATCTGTTATCCTTCAAGACACAGGAACAATTCCAGAATCTACAGAGCTTTGGAAGATGTCATCTAGAGTATTCACCGAGTCCAAAACCAGGTTCTCCAGATCTATTGCCTTTCCAGCTCACCAACTTTTCGAGGACTGTTTATTCACCTCAGTTCCTTTAGTTCACTAGACCCTTTGATTCAGCAATATGTCTGTCAGGTTTTGTGTGTGGCTTCTTCTGTGAAGAGTGGTGCAAAGTGATTGATTAATTCCTCTGTAATGCCTACTCTTCATTATAAATGTTCCTGTCACTAACTGTAAGGGGCTTTACATTTGCCCGCCCTTCCCTTCCCACACACATACAAAAGCTCTTACAGTCCATTTTATCTTCCTAACAGTGTACTATCAAACTCTACCTTGCTTATCTTCATCAGTTGCTTGCTCTTCCTTTGCCACATTCTAAAATGCTCCCAATCATCAGGTTTAATGCTATTTCTGGCAACTTTACAAGCCTCTTCCTTGAATTCAAAGAAGAAATTTCTAGTTTCTCGTCAGCCATACATAAATCACTTTTCCTTCCCAATTTGTGTCTTAAAGAAATATTTTATGCAATTAACACACACACAATGCTGGAGGAACTCAGTAGACCAGGCAATCCATGGAAAAGAGTATAGTCGATGTTTCGAGCAGAGACCCTTCAGCAGGACTGGAGAAAAAAAACTGAGGAGTAGATTTAAAATGGTTGGGGAAGGGGAGGGAGAAACACAAGGTGATAGGTGAAACTTGGAGGGGAAGGGATGAAGTAAAGAGCTGGGAAGTTGATTGGTGAAAGAGATGCAGGGCTGGAGAAGGGGGAGTCTGATAGAAGAGGACAGAGGCCATGAAAGAATGAAAAGGGGGAAGGAGCACCAGAGAGAGATGATGGGCAAGCAAGGAGATAAGGTAAGAGAGGGAAAAGGGGATGGGGAATGGTGAAGGTGGGGTGGGGGGCATTACCGGAAGTTCGAGAAATCGATGTTCATACCATCAGGTTGGAGGCTAGTTACACAGACAGAATATAAGGTGTTGTTCCTCCAACCTGAGTGTGGCCTCATCACAACAGTGGAGGAGGCCATGGATAGACATATCGGGATGGGAATGGGAATGGGAAGTGGAATTAAAATGGGTGGCCACTGAGAGATCCCGCTTTCTCTGGCGGACAGAGCGTAGGTGCTCGGCGAAGCGGCTCCCAATCTATGTCGGGTCTCACCAATATACAGGAGGCCACAATGGGAATACCAGACACAGTGTATGACCCCAACAGACTCACACGTGAAGTGGCGCCTCACCTGGAAGGACCAGAAGAACATCGATTTCTCGAACCTCTGGTTATGCGTTCCCCCCCCCCCTTTACCATTCCCCATTCCCTTTTCCCTCTCTCACATTATCTCCTTGCCCATCCCTCCCTCTGGTGCCCCACCCCACCCCACTTTTTTCTCCATGGCCTTCTGTCCTCTTCTATCAGACTCCCCTTTCTCCAGCCTTGTATCTCTTTCACCAATCAACTTCCCAGCTCTATAGTTCACCCTCCCCCCCCAGTTTTCACTTAATCACCTCGTGTTTCTCTCTCCCCTCCCCCCACATTTTAAATCTACTCCTCAGCTCCCTTTCTCCAGTCCGGCCAAAGGGTCGCGGCCCAAAACGTCGACTGTACTCTTTTCCATTGATGCTGCCTGGCCTTCTGAGTTCCTCCAGCATTTTCTGTGTGTTGGTTGGATTTCTGACATCTGCAGATTTTCTCGTTTGTGATTATTTTGCAATCTATGTTTTGTTTCTTTTGATGCTAAACATTGCTTGTATACTCTCATGCCTTTCAATACACTCCCCTAATCAATCACGGGTAATTCTCTTCTCATTCTCAACATTATTATGAGTTTCCTTTGTTTAGATTTAAGATCCTAGTTCCACAATGAACCTCACCCCTCTCTTTTCCAATGGAAAATTCTGTAATATTATGGTCAATTTTCCCCAAAGGCCCCATGACCAACTAAACTGGGTTACTACATCAAGTTCTGGGCTCTACTTGGACAGCATGCAATGCAGAATTAACAGCATGATACTGAAACTCTAAGGGATTACTTCCAAAAAGAGATGCAAGAGACCACAGATGCTGGAATCTGGCACAAGATAAAACAAGCTGCTGGAAAAGTCATTAGGTCAGGTCATATCTGCAGTTGGAAGTGGGCAGTTGACGTGTTGGACTGAAAGAGGTGGGGGAGATAAAGAGGTGAGGGGAAGGGGCAAACTAGAGGCTTGCAAGTTGTATGTGAATCTGAGTTAGTAAGGACGACAAGCAGATGGGATCAGGTCGGGGAGGGATGGGCAACAGAGTCTAAGACGTGATGCGGAAGCTAAAATGGGACCAGAGATTTGGAACCTGAGAAGAAGGAATGTGAACCACTGAGGTGAAGGTGGGGTGGAGGGAAGGTGAGCAGATAGAAAGAGTAGGAAAGTGGAGGGAGGGGGTAAATGGGGTTGAATTTTAGATTAGCTGAAGGATAGGAGTGACTGTTTGGCTTCCCCATTTCTTCCTTTGTTCCCAAGAGGCTCAAGAGAAAATGTCTTGATCATGCTGCTCTATAATGTGAATTATGGGAATGGCCAAAAAAGGCATCTTTTCTGGGCCCACTTAAAGAGCTGAGTTGCTGTTTAAAAAAAGGGGGTCTTGTTTATGCACTTCCACAGATTTAGCAAAATATCCCGTTTAATTCAACAGGGATGTTGGTAAGAGGAGATTAATACACTGCGCCATATGAACAAATGAAGACAGCCTTATCAAAAGAGGTGGGTTTGAGGAACATCTTATAAAAGATACGGACAGCAATTTGGCCTTGGCAGCTGGGAGAGTGGCAGTAAATCAGGATGGGAGTTACGCTGACCAGCTTTAGGTAGGAGTGGCGGGAGAGGGTACAGAAGAATTTGGAACTGAGATCGGCTATTATAAATATCGTTTAAGCTGGAGCCACTGGCACCTGGAGTTTAAATCAGAACACAGGCAGCTGAGCTCTAAGTTCTCACATCTTTGGTGGACAGAACGAGAGGGACCAGGCAGAGGAACAAAAGCAAATGGGGGGGGGGGCAGTGTAGAAAAGAGCAGCGGGTTAGACTGCCTTTTGAGCCTGCTCTGTCATTCGCGAGGATCGGGGTTTGGTTTCATTTCCCTGTGCTTTCCCCCCACAATTAACGCCTCCCCTGTTGTCTGCCCAGTCCCATGGCCGAACTGCTGAGCGTTTCGAGCACGTTCCCCTTCTACCGCAGGCGTGAGGCTGGCTGCGGTGAGCGGCTACCCGATGTTACTGATGACAATGCCTTTACTGGAGGACATTACTGATCGTGCGGCGCTGGAAGGGCTTTGCCACAACGTGCTCATTGCGAGCAGCCGGCGACTGTCAGCATACTTGTGGGCGCAGGAACTGTTTTCAGATGAATTTGCTCACCATGCAGATGAGAGACAGTGGGACTCGATGACAGATCCTCAGCGATACGGGAGGTAATCGACTGCAGGACCTAGTTCAGGGCTAAATCAGTAAACCCCACCACTTACTGTGAGGTTGCCACCGAGGGGTCATTGTAACCGAAGCTCTTGGCAACACCCTCGAAATCAGAGGTTTTCTGCTTCAAGTGACAATCTAGGCACAACTGCCCTCATATCAAATCACCCCCACCCCCGCCTCCAGAACACCAAACAAACATCCCCTGGGTCCCAGGGTCCTGCATTATACAAGGCGTAATTGTGGTAGAAGCTGTTTTAACATGTACCTGTCCACTAAACCGTGGAAATGCATCCCCCGTGACAATGAGCGACCAATGTGAACAATGAACGGTGTGGCGTGCTCAAAACCGTACACCGGGCGAGAAAAAAACACACACACACACACACACACACAAATCGCCGTCACGAATCAAGATTTAAATCGGCGGTTAATGCCAAAAGATCACCAAATCTGGCCAAATCACACACCCAAGATTATTCAAGGTTTCCCTGCAAATACTGAAAGGGTCTGCCGGCAGGGAATCGTCGGTTTAAGTACAAAAGGAAAATAAAATAACGTTAAGAACAGAAGTAACGAGTTCATCTCTGAACACGGCGTAATTCTGCAGCAATTAAAAGTGTATTGTCGAGCTCCCGGTAAATTACAAACTGGGAATCCCAGCGGCAGATGCTGCATCGCCAGCTCCCTCCCTTCCTGCCTTTCTTCCTCTGATCCGCACAGCAGTTGAAATCTCACAACCCCAATTCCACACCTTTTAATTGATTTTTGGGGGTAATATACAAGACATTAATTTCCGTGCCTTTCCATTGATTTTCTTCCGTAAAAAGAAAAATATTTATAAACGAAACCACCACGCGTTCCTTCCATCGAAAGAATACACTCTCTTTGCAACCAATAAATCATTTAAAACCAGCAAAATTAGGTGTGCTCAGTCAAATCATTTTCTAAGTTTCATCAAAATCCACCTTCCAAATGAAATCGCAAAAGTTTATAATGAAAATAAACCTTTTCCACAGTGTACTTTTGATGAAATTCTTTTATTCTAGATAACACAATAACTGGAAACAATTTACAATTTTCTTCTTATACAATAGTCTGCTTGCATTATCTATTACAATTTGCATTGTCCAATAAAGTATCCTAACCATCCTTTGCAAACAGTTAATCTGTTGAATTTTTTTAAAGATCAATTTGTTTTTTGACATAAAACGTTCAGGCGTTCGTACAATCTCTACTTAGCGACAGAAGGAGAAAGAGCCACAGCAACTGCATTAGCCCTTTTTTTGCAATCAATAAAAGGAGTCCTAAATTATGCAAAGAGAAGCTATTAATATGCAAAAATTAAGAAGATAGAGAGAGTGCACATTACCGGCGCTTCCATCGGTGGGCGCTGACTCCATTCAGTAGTCGCAGACGCAAGAGCCCACCTCTGCCTCGCGTCGCTAAGCAACGCGCCGTCAATCACCGCCACCCGCCTCCTCCAGGGATCCGGCGGAAAATAATCATATGCAAATGAGATTGCGCAGGCCAGCCAATAGCCTCCGCCTCTTCCCTTCCTCCCTCTCCCTTAGTCGTCATCAATCGATATTGGTCAGGGTCGCCGCGCAGACGTGTTTGGCAGCGTTTGGGGGCTTTCCGCTCGCTTTGGGCGGGGGGAGTTGGAAAAGCGGCCCGGGATTTCATGATGAGACTGCAAAACTTATTTTTCCCTGTTCTCAATCGAGGGCAATACATGTGTTGAAGATTGTGAAGAAATTTGTCGGCGGGAGAGGATAAATCTCGCGGAAGGAGCGAAGAGCGGCACACCAACACACCCACCCGCCTTCTCGTCGCCGCCGTCGGCGGAAATAACGGCGGCTGGGGCTAGTGACGTTAGGAGGAGCGAGCGCGCGCACCGGCGGGGAAGCGGAGCGGGAGCGTGTGCGCATGCGTGACCAGAAGGTGCCAGAAGCCGACGAGGACTACGACGGAGGAAAAATAACACAGGGCGGTCCGGAAGGGCGCGACATGGCGGCTGTAAAGCGAGCTCGGTGGGAGGAGGAGGAGCTGATGGGCTGCTACTGCATGATATCCCTACACCAGATGTTCGAGTCGGTGGGCTCACAGCTGACCGAGGCCGACGTGGAGGCTCTGTCCTTCCTGCTCGACGAGGCCTACCCGCTGAGCCCGGCGGCTGAGGGCCCGCCGAGCCCTGAGGAGACCGAGGGCGTCGACTGGAGGCCGGACAGCGTTGACGCCCTGGAGCGGCCGCTGGATACCGGCCGCATCCACCGGCCCAAGAGCGGCGTGCGGCTGCTGTTCGAGCTGGAGCGGCGGGGCCTGTGCGACGAGACTAGTTTCGGGAACCTGCTGCAGCTGCTCCGGGTCATCAACCGGCACGACCTGCTGCCCTACGTCAGTCAGAAGCGGAGGAGAACAGGTAGGGGCCCCGGAGAGGCGAAAGGGAGGGCCGTTCGGCCCCTTGCCGGAATCCTATAGTAAGTGAAGGGTGAAAACGTGAAGTCTCCCGCTTTTGTGGGAGCAAAGGGCTGGTTGCTGCGGCCCCTTTTGGACCCAAGCACAAAGTCAACGTGCAAGAATCGTTAGGAGAGTTTTCCACTTGTTCAGGTGGGAATCGAGTCTGGCTGCACTGCTGAAGGGCGGTTAGATTTATTGTCATGTTCACCTGAGAAGATGCTAGCTATCTGAGCCCCTCGTAATCTTATAAACATTTATCAGGTCTCCCCTTAGCCTCTGCAGAATCAAGTTCATTATCGTCAACTTGTATGAAATATCTTTTGAGTGGCTGCAGTGCAAAGGCATACAATTATAAATTACAAAACCCCCATTTGTCCTATCTGTCCTTGTAGCGCATGTCTGCTAATCCTTTTCTCCACCCCCTTCAAAGCTTCTAGGTCCTCCTATAATGGGTCGACCGGGATTGAATGCAATACTGCGTGTGTGGCCTAACCTTGTAACGGCTTCCTGATTCTTGAACTCGATGTTTTGATTTATAAAGGCTAGGATACCATACATCGTCTTTACTGGCTCTTCAATTTGTGGCCACCTTCAAAAGAAATGGTAAATCATGCAGCAGAGCAAAAGCATTTGGGCTATCAGGTCCACGTCAGCTCTGAAGGAGGCATTCTGCTTACTTTCCTCTGTCCCTGCAAAAGGTCCTGTCACTCATGCCCTTTAATTCTGTTTTTTATCGATTATGTACATATTTTTTAACAGTAAACTACCCAGTGTAGGAGAATTTTATGCTATCTCAGAACTTCCAATCTGCTCACACATTCTTAAGGTCAGGGTCAAACCAAGCTTCTGGAGCTGAAAGGCCACAATATTACCTGTCATGCCTTCATGCTAGCCCCAATGAGCTTTTATCTCTGGCCTGTTGTTCTCTAAAAATTGATATTTTGCACACTTTCCTTTTGTAAGTAAAATCTAATTAAAGCACTTCATTGTCTCTGCAGATACTGTGATGCAGAATTGCATTTTTTTAAATGAGTGTATCCCTTTTTAAATGAGGAAGAAAACAATGCCATCAGCTTGAGCTAATCTAAAGTCAGTCACAAGGAATTTTTGTGATTTAAATACATTCTTAATGTTAGTGGTGAAAGCAATAGGAATTAAGACTGGTGAATATCCAGCTCTTGATTTTTCTTTTAACACCTTTAAAAGGAGGGGAACAGCTGATGTATTTTCTTCCAAAGTTCATCCATTTTCCAAGTTCTTTCTTTTGGATAGTAGCCTAGAGAAGAAAACACATAGGTTTCAGCAGTGGCTGAGCCAATGTGAGAGTCAACTTGGCATTACCACTGATGTTATTAGGTAGCCTTAATGGTGGTGGGTGTGAGTAAATAGCACCAGAATTGTCAACCCCACATGGTTTGGCCTCAGATTCCTGAAAGGAAAACAATACTTCTGCAGAAGAACATGCTTGTGGTACAGATGAAAATCAAAGTCTTAAATTTAGGACTATATTAAAGCACTTTGCAAGTGGATGAAAGAGGCAGCTAACCTGAAATTCTTTGCCTCCCAAAATGCTGTGAGCTTTAAGCTAACTGAAATCTGAGATTTTAAGCTAAAAGCATTGAGAAAGGAAGCAAAGTTAAAGCAACATGATTGCATTCCCAGTTTAGCATGGGTCAATGATTGCTTAAAGGACAAAGAGTGGATGTTCATTTCGGTTTGTCTTGACTGTCACCAGTGGTGCAGTACAAACTATCCAGTGTATCAGTTACCTGGATGTAATATGTACGTTTGTTAACTGAGTGCTGTGCAGAAAGTCTGCAGAGGAATATATGTAGATGGCAAGAGGGAGACAGTTGGAATATGATGTGAGAAAGTAAAGTTGTACATGAGGAAGAACAGAAATTGTGTTTAACTGAGTAAATGTCAAAGCTGGAAGTAATAAAAGTTCAAGAACTAGGAATGCAGGCCAGTTCTACTGTTCCATTACTCACCAAGGTCATGGATGGTCTTCTATATTGCCATATCTTACCCTGGTTCAATAGACTTCCCTTAATGTCCATATTTCTGAGAAACTGACTCAGGCCGATTTCGTCAGCCGGGCATTAAGCAGAATGTGTGAGTTTACATGAGCGAGGTAAATGCATGAGATTCTGCAGATGCTGGCGATCCAGAGTGTATCTCTCAAAATGCTGAAGGAACTTAGCAGGTCAGACAGCGTATATGGAGTGGAATAAACAGTCAGTGTTTCAGGCCTGGACCCTTCATCAGCACCCATGTTATCGGATTATTCAGATTGGCTTCATAGCGTAGACATGGGCCAAAGGGTCTGCCCCTGCCCTGTGCTGTTTCAGGATAATAGTTCAGCCAATAAAACACCCAGGTGTTGGGACAATTTGTTTTAAGCAGTGAAACTTTTCTGTAACTGGTTGAGCTATGGGAACAGACTTTTGAACAATTATAGTTTCAAAGTATATCGGAAATGAGCAGAAAAATGGACAATATAGATTTACTTTGATCCTGTTAAATAGTGTAGCATTCTTAAATTACATGTCTGTTTCCTGTTTTCTGTCAATGCCTTTGCTCGTGCATTCTGCTTTTTAAAGCCTTTAACGGTTTTCATTTGCCAAATCGAGCCAGTTTGGTCCATGTCTAGAGTAGCATTTATTAATGACTAGTCCAGTTTAACAAATTGCTCAGTGTTTGGTGGTCTTGGGGGGGGGGGGGTGTAATTAGTATTTTATCCCTACAGTTCTATTTTCTCAAAATTGATTAGATATACAGCTTTATAAGCACAACATAAAGCTTATAACTGTTCTACCCAAAACAGGTTTATTTAAAAAAATCGTTTTGACTTGAAATATGAATCATGGATTTACCAATTAAACCATGGTCCTGAAATGTAGCTTTTAATATACAATCTTTACAGATAATCCAGTTCCTTCTAAGCTAGAAATGTTTGCAAATAACATGGAGTTTTAATTCCCTAAATATCGGCCTTAAAAGGTGGACTCAAGTCATTGTGGAAACTGCAGGTTAGTTATCTCGATACTGTTGATAAAGCAATGTGAATCATTGCTATAGTGGACAGAGATGCCAAGAGAAAGGGAATCTAAAAGTGGGTTGTAATTAACAATCCATCGAGTACTTTGGAAAAGGTTGAGTAATAAAGACTGCTGTAGCATGGGTTTTCATGGAATTGAAGACTTATTTTATCCAAAATGATTATATCTTTCCCCAACTGATGGGGTAAGATATGAAAATCATTATAAAGTTGAATGAGTGTGTTTGGTCAGAAATACTTTGAAGAACAGATTGTTACCAAGTTAAGAATAGAGGTCAAAGAAAGTGGAAAGTAATTTGGGGCAATCAAATTTGGAAAGATTAGTTCGTCGGCAGCATTTGACAGCTTCCTGAATTGCAATTTGTTATTCTAATCAGAGAAATCTTTTAGAGGCCACTGTCAGAATGGAAGAGCATCACCTTGTATTTCATCTGGGCAACCTCCAACCTGATGGCATGAATATCAATTTTGCCTTCAGTAAACAAATTTCCAACACCCCCCCCCCACCCCCAAATTCCCCAGTCTGACCTTATACCTCTAAACACTCTGGTTTCGTCGGCTGCATAAGTCTAGGTAAGACTATCTCCGGCCTTGCCAAAACTGTGAGATTGAGGTGCAAAACCCCGAGGATGCTGTGTGATTCGTTACAAATCAGTGCCACGAAATAACACAGTACACTGCATACAATTAAACAATCTAGCTTTAACAGTCTAATGTGCTCAAGTTGGAGCCCATGGTTTCCCCTTTGCCGATCTTCCTTTGATCTCTCTGGGCTTCGTCGAATCATGGTCCCACTCTGGGTCAAGTCCTATGACCTCTTCTCTCCGGCGTCTTCTCCCTTCATCTCCCACCCAGCTCACACCAGTGTCAGGCACACAGCACGAAAACACGCTCTCTTCATTGGACAGCTCACATTCCAAAGTACCCATTAACCCAAATACTGCTTCTACAGAAAGACCATTACGTTAACAGTGAAATGTTACCTGCCTATTACTTCCCCTGGATCATCATCTCCTTCCCTCTCAACGATGGTCCACTCCCCTGTCCTATCAAGTTGCTTCTCCGTCCCTCGACATTTCTCACCCGCCTGGCTTCACGTATCATCTTTCATCTTCCAGCTAGCCGCCTCCTTTTTTCTTTCCCCCACCCCAACACCACCTTTTATTTTGGCGTCTTTCCCCTTTCCTTAATCCTAATGAAATGTCTTGGCCCAAAACGTCGATTATCTATTCATTTCCATAGATGCTGCCTGACCTACTGAGCTCCTCCAAAGTGTTTTGCTTTGGATTTTCAGCATCCGCAGACTTTCTGCTGTTTAATCTTTTAAAGATCTGTTAAAAATCTTTAACATTATGAAGGGGCTCAGTATGAGGGGAGAAACTGAACAATGGGTTGGGTGTATAAGGTTATCACTGACAGATAATAAATACAAAGAATTTAAGCATTTTCTTTGTTCCAGGGTGCAAGAATTGAAGCAGATAGCTTGGACACAATTAATTGAACCATAAGGCCTGAGAAATTGTGGATGAAGGGGGTGAGGTAATAAAGATGTCCTTTTGTGATAAATATTGATGTAGCTCAGTGGGTTCAAATGGTACAGTGCTATAGGGATGATGCAATGCAATTTAACCTCACTGTATTTTATGACCACTTTAAAGGCTTCACCTCAATAATGAGCACAGGTGCTTTGGGTGCAGAATTTGTTTGCTTTCTTAGACTGGGAGCAAACATCTTTTAAGCTGCTAAATAGAAATCAGTTCTAAAAATCATTGCCTTGGAGGAGCTGTTTCTTCAAGATGTTTCTTTTTCATATTCCACTACTTCCTGATATAATTGACTATCTAGGACTGAGGTCAAGGAAACACACCATTTAAACTTTGAATTGTGTTTTGTTTGAGCATTCACTCCATCAAGATTCTGTTTTCATTAATTCCGTTGCTTTCTTGCTCATTTCTCTAACTTGCCCATGTTTAATCTTTTGGAATCAATGCAAGTTATTTGTTGGAGTTGAACTTGTGATGCCAAAGCCATTGCAGTGGTTGCGTCAGTAGTATTGTGAGCTCCATTATATTGTAACTAAACAGTAGTTTAGTTCATTTTGATTCTGCCTGATTGGGTGATTGCAAGGTTTATCAACCATTATTAGGTTGTGGAACTTGCTTCAGAACAAAAGTTGTTTTATGTACACCTATGATGCAGTTACCAGGCTCATTTAGTGATGTAGATTATTTTCCAATTTGGTCTTTTTAACTTTTCTTCACTCTTCCAGTGTCTCCTGAGAGATGCACGTACGGAAGACCTGCATCAGGAATTAGAGACCAGATGGAAAGCTGTTTAAGTTCCGAGCATGCTAATTCGACACAGAGGAATTGGGAATCAGGTAATCTTCAGTCTTGCCCTTGGCCTCTTAACAAATTCTACTGCTGTGGTCAATGTTAGAGACATAGACCAGTTTAGTATTCATATTCAAACAGTGCAATAAAGGGCGCTGAGAGTGCAAGATACAATGAAAGAAATAGGTTTTGTTTGGAAGTGCTCAATCCAAGCAGAAAATTTTCTTAATGAGAATCTGCAGATACCTGAAATCCACATTAACACACTTAATATGCTGGAGAGACACTGCAGATCAGGCGGCATCTATGGGGTCACAAACAGTTGACATTTCGGACTGAGGTGCTTCATTGGGACTGGAAACTGTGGAGGGGGCGGGGTGCGAAGAAGCCAGAATAAGGTGGTGGTGGGGGGGGGAGGGGGGGAACCATATCCTCAGGCATATCTTATCTAATGATGCCCTTATTAACTTTCCTGAACTGTTTTCAATATTCTAGCTGAGGCCTTGCCAGCAATTGAGTGCCTTAATTTTCCTCCTGTAAACAGGAATAATCAAATGCTTATAACATGCTCATCATCTTGCCTTGCCATATTTAAGGATTTGTGCTTAATGATGTGACAACAATATTCATCTATAATACAGTATTATCTACAATATTCAGAATTCTGCCAAGTAATGAGAACTACCTTATTCCTCCCAAAGTACCTCAACTTAAACTTTGCGCTGCAGTGTATCTGCCATATTTCTGGTCATTGAGCCTATCTTTCCTATCTACCCAATAATAATCTCATTACGTTATAACATTCCATATCTTCTGAAAATTCTGGGTAAATTTTGTTTTTTAATAGAAATCAAAACTCATCTTTCTTAATTGAGCCCCTGCCTAATACATTGCCATTGCATCTTTTGCCTTGATTGACTCAGTTCAGTATCTATTATGCTGATTTCCATTTTAACAAGTGTTCACTGTGGTACTATTACCTTGATCAGCCTGTTAATTTTAAATTTAACCAGATATAGAGCACAGAAGCAGTCCATATTGACAAACTGAGCTAACCACATTTGTTTAACCATGACCACTTCCTTCTGAGCCCTTCCTACCTGAACAAGAACACTACTGCACAATTCAGGCTCTTTGGCCCACTATGTTGTGCCAAACTTATAACCTACTGGAATTAATCTAACCCTTCCCTCCAACATAGTCCTTTATCTTTCTATCATATGCTTATCTAGCAATATCCTAAATCTCCCTAATGTGTCTACTTCCACCACCACCACCTCTGGGAGGCGGTTCCATGCACTCACCACTCTTAGAAACAATATCCTTGCCTCTGACTTTCTCCCCCGCCCCATAGTTTCGTCCAGTCGCCTTAAATTTATGCCCCCTCGTATTAGCAATTTCTAGCCCTTGGGAAAATACCTCTGGCTCTCAACTCGATTAATGCCTCTTATCATCTTGTACACCTCTATAAAGTCATCTGTCATCCTTCTTCACTTCATGGAGAAAAGCCCTAACTCAATCAATCCTCACAAGGTATGTTATCTAATCCAGGCAGCATCATGGTAAATCTCCGCTGCACCCTCTCTAAAGCTTCCACGTCCTTCCTATAATGAGATAATCAGAGCTGAACACAATATTCCAAGTGTGGTCTAACAGAGTTCTATAGAGCTGCAGCATTACCTTGTGGCTCTTGAATGCAGTGCCCCAATTAATGAAGACCCAACACCCCAACCACCTTTGAGGGATCTATTGATATAGATTCAAGATTCTTCTGTTTCTCCACGTTAAGAATCCAGCGATTAACTGTATATTCTGTCTTCAAATTCAACCTTCCAAAATGAATCACTTCACACTTTTACTGGATTGAACATCTGCCAAATTTCAGCCCAGCTCTGAATCTTGTCAGTATACTGTTGTAACCTACCGAAGCTTCTACACAATCCATGCCAGTGTGCTTTGTTACATCCTCAAAGAATTCAATCAGGCTTGTGAGTCATGAAGTACCCTTCAGAAAGCCATGCTGACTATCCCTAATCAGACTATGCTTCTCCAAATGCTCGTAAATCCTCCCCCTCAGGCATCTATTCCAAAACTTTGCCCACCACTGAACTAAGATTCATTAGTCTGTGATCCCAGTGTTATCTGTACTCCCTTTCTTTAACAAAGGAATGCCACTTGTCTGGTACTACTCCTGTCACAGGTGAGAGGATGCAAAGAATTTTGCCAAAAGTGTCTCGCTTCCTGTAATAACCTGGGGCACATCCTGATGAGGAATTCTGTGGATGCTGGAAGTCCAACCAACACACACAAAATGCTGAAGAATCTCAGCAAGCTGGACTGCATTTATGGAAAGGAGTGAATGGTCAGTGTTTCGGGCCAAGACCCTTCATCAGGACTCTAAAGGGTGTCATGGCCTAGCAACAAATCCAGTATGGCCTTTCTTCTGGTCAGCTAGACTACATATTGTGTCACAATCCTTCCTGTGACATGAGGAAAATAACAAATTTTGCCCCGTCTAAACATTTTGCACTCAAGGGGTGCTGATCAAATACTAGGGAATCTCCCATGACAATAATCCTCTTATTTCTGCAGCTTTCCAAGATCTGCCTCCCAGTCTTTTCCTCAGTGTCTCTGTTCCTGTTGGGGAGAAGGTGGAGAATCTTATCAAATATTCCCATTAGATTTCTCCCTTCTGTTTGTTTTCCACACATTCTGACTCAGTAGACAATCCCTACCTGATATCCCTTCTTTCTGCAGCTATTCTTGAATAGCAATGCCACTCTTTTACCTCCCTGTCTGTCCCTTTTGAAAGATGATCATTGTGCTGCATTGGATGACGAGGGTGATCATGGTCTTCCGTTCGTCTTTAGTCTGAGAAGTTCTAATAAGCTGTTCAAAACTTTTGCTTGTCCATCCCATAATGTGACTCGTGTCATGCACTGTGGACCACAACTTTTTCTTTCATCAGTTTATCCCATCACTGCAAGATGTTCAAGCTTCTCTTTGCTCAGTACGTGTCCCAGAAATTCCAGCTGCTGTTTCCTGATTGATATTGGCGCCCTTCTTATTCTGGCTTTTCGCAACACTTTCTCATTTGTTACACTGTTCTTCCACTATATTTTCATTGTTCTTTTCAAAAGCCGCATTTCTACAGCTTCAAGTCTTGCCTCATTTTGCTTTGATATTGTCCAACATTTGCTTTCATATGTTGGTGTGGAATGAGCGTAGCACTGAACACTGGGTTTTGTACTCATGGAACAAGTCAGCAATGTACTCAGACCACCTAGCCAGTATATTTGATTTTTCCATGATTATCAATCTGTCTTTCACGTTCAAATATCCACTAGATGTATGAGAATTAACACTCATGAGCATCTTCACCTTGTGCATATTGCCAGAATTTTTCAGTTTCTTTACCTCTTTACATTCTCTTTATCCATTGTTCTTTTGCTTCCCTACACTTTCACTTGATTTCTTTGTTCAAAGTTTTATATTTGACACTTATCTAACATGATTTTCTGTCTCTCATTAGATCCAGAATTTGTCATTTTTCTTGCTGTCACTTCACTGGACACATCCATCACTTCCTTTTTCCAGCTTGGTGTGTTCTCCATTGTCAGAGCTTCAATTCTGTCCTTCACTACTACCTTAAGATATAGGAACAGAATTAGGCCATTTGGCCCATCAAGTCTGTTCGACCCATTATTCCTCTCAGTCCCAATCTCCTGCCTTCTCCCCATATTCCTACAGTATATTTCATCTTCATGTCCGGATCTTTCAGGCAAGCTAAGTCTTGGTACTACTTGCAATAAAGTAGACATTTCAATCCATTTCATTTTTTCCTTATCACTGCCTATCCTCCATCAGAGTCTCTCGTGCACTGTATCTACCTGTGTACCAACTGCTCCATCCTGTCTCTGGTTCCTATTCCCGTGCCAAATTATTTTAAAGCCCCCTGATAGCTCTAGAAATCTGCCTACAAGGATATTGCCGAATAATCCTGTTTTAACTCTTACTGTTGTGCGGCACAGACAGCCATCCAGAGTTTACTACCCTTGAGGTCCCATTTCTCAGCGTCTTATTCTCTTAAGAACCCCATCCCCTTTCCTACCGATGTCAATAGTACCAATAATGTAGGGGTCCCTCAGCGTAGGGGTGACTACCTCCCATGTGAGTTGTAGATCCTCCAGCTCAATTTCGCTAATAGTTCGTAAAAACTGCAGCTAGATATACTTCAGTTATCTGGGAACCTGGAGGTCTCGCAGAACTCCCACACCACTGACCCTGGAACCATTCCCACTCCCCTTGATAGCTGCCAATAGACAGACAAAAAGATACTTAGAATTTTAGCTTGGCCTCCGCCTCTTGTCACCAAAGCCTTAGGCTCCCAACTCTTTACTCTGGCCGACTCATACTATGCCTGCTCCCACAATGACTGCTCCACTTTAGTTGCATTTCTTTTTCAAAGTAGTTATGTCACCATATTCAACTGAGATTCATTTTCTTGTAAGCATACCAGGCAAGTCTGGAGAATAATAAGTATAACAGAATCAATGAAAGACTGCCCAATTAGGGCGTTCAACCAGAGTGCAGAAGTCAACAAACTGCAAATGCAAAAAAAGAAACAATAATAGTAAATAAATATTGAAAGCATGAGAGTGTCCTTGAAAGTGAGTCCATTGGTTGTGAGAACATTTCAGTGATATGGCAAGTGAAGTTGAGTGAAATTATACCCTTTGCTTCAAGAGCCTGATGGTTGATGAGTGGTAACTGTTCCTGAATCTGGTGGTGCAAGCCCTGAGGCTCTTGTACCTTCCTGGTGGCAGCAGTGAGAAAGCATATCCTGGGTGGCAGGGTCCCTGATGATGGATGCTGCTTTGCTGTGACAACGTTTCATGTAGATGTGCTGTGTGGTGGGGTGGGCCATATCCACTACTTTTTGTAGGATTTGGTGCTTCCATACCAGGCTGTGATACAGCCAGTCAGTATACTCTCCACTGTAGAAGTTTGTCAAAGTTTTGGATGTCATGCCAAATCTCTGCAAACGCCTGCCAAGCTTTCATTGTAATTGCACTGATGTGCTGGGCCCAGGACAGGTTCTCTGATGAGCACTGGCTCATGGACCTCAGGTTTCCTTCTCCTGGTCTATAATCAGCTCCTTGGTCTTGCTAGCATTGAGTGAGCGGATGGTGTTATGACACCAATCAGCCAGATTTCAGTCTCCCTCCTATATGCTGATTTATCACCACCTTTGAATTGGCCTATGAGAGTACTGTCATTAGCATTGCAGCTGTCTTTAGCTATGGGCATAAGTGTAAAGCGAGTAGAGTAAGGGCTAAGCATAGAACTTTACTCATGGAGATCATGGAGGAGATGTTTCCAAACTGCACTGACTGGGAGCTATAAGTGAGGAAATACAGGATCCAATTGTACAAGGAGGCCTTGGAGCTTGTTGATTAGTTTTGAGGGATTGGTGGTGTTGAATACTGAACAGGTGGCTCTATAGTAAACAGTGCTGCTCTGATACAGTGGTATCCCAGAGATTTTGCCTGAACAACAGATTTTTTGGAATATTGAATGTTAATACTGCAGCACACTTTAAATTCACAAGTTTTAAATATTAAATTCTATAGAGTTTCAGGGGAGCACAAGAGTGAAGGTCCGAAGATTTTTTAGGAAACAGCAGAACTTCTAATTGGCTGTATATTATTGCAGTTTCACTGAATAGGCCACAAGGATTAGTGGTAACAAGTGGTATATGAAATTTATTATTTTGCCACCAAATAACGTGTTCATGAGTGTATCATTGTACAAATATTGGATAGTTGCATAACTTGCTAAGTAGATACTTAGTAAAGCATTTGGGATGCTTTTCTGTGTACTTAGATGTAATATAAAGTCAGGGAGATTGTGATGAACCTTTTTGAAACAGCACTGTGCTGGTGTGTTTTCAATTGCATTTTCAAGGATTTGATAGTCATGGCTTCAGTGAAACAACCTATGAGTTCCGGCACTATCCATGCCCAAAGAGAATTGAAAATTTGAACAATGCCACTTTCTCTTCTGAGAAAGCTGAAGGGTCTAGGCAGATGAGCACATTCGTAAAAGCTAACTGTTCCACAAAGTCTTTGTGTCCTGTAACCTTCACATGTCACTTACTTCGTGAAAATGAAGTATTCATTTAATACAGCAGCTACCTTCTGCGACCCTACATGATCCCTTAATTCATCTAACATTTACACTTTGAAAAGGTAGTGAAAGGAAGTTAGTGTAGAAATAACAAGGGCTCTGACGGAAATATTTCAAATGTCATTAGAAACGGGAATGGTGCCGGAGGATTGGCGTATTGCTCATGTTCCATTGTTTAAAAAAGGGTTCCAAGAGTAAACCTGGCAATTATCGGCCTGTGAGTTTGACGTCAGTGGTGGGTAAATTGATGGAAAGTATTCTTAGAGATGGTATATATAATCTTCTGGATAGACAGGGTCTGATTAGGAACAGTCAACATGGATTTGTGCGCGGAAGGTCATGTTTGACAAATCTTATTGAATTTTTTGATGAGGTTACTAAGAAAGTTGACGAGGGTAAAACGGTGGACGTTGTCTTTATGGACTTCAGTAAGGTCTTTGACAAGGTTCCACACGGAAGGTTAGTTAGGAAGGTTCAGTCGTTAGGCATTAATATTGAAGTAGCAAAATGGATTCAGCAGTGGCTAGATGGGAGACGCCAGAGAGTAGTGGTGGATAACTGTGTGTCAGATTGGAGGATGGTGTGTAGCGGTGTGCCTCAGGGATCTGTACTGTGTCCAATGTTGTTTGTCATATATATTAATGATCTAGATGATGGGGTGGTAAATTAGAAACATAGAAAATAGGTGCAGGAGTAGGCCATTCGGCCCTTCGAGCCTGCACCGCCATTCATTATGATCATGGCTGATCATCCAACTCAGAACCCCGCCCCAGCCTTCCCTCCATACCCCCTGACCCCCGTAGCCACAAGGGCCATATCTAACTCCCTCTTAAATATAGCCAATGAACTGGCCTCAACTGTTTCCTGTGGCAGAGAATTCCACAGATTCACCACTCTCTGTGTGAAGAAGTTTTTCCTAATCTCGGTCCTAAAAGGCTTCCCCTCTATCCTCAAACTGTGGCCCCTCGTTCTGGACTTCCCCAACATCGGGAATAATCTTCCTGCATCTAGCCTGTCCAATCCCTTTAGGATCTTATACGTTTCAATCAGATCCCCCCTCAATCTTCTAAATTCCAACGAGTACAAGCCCAGTTCATCCAGTCTTTCTTCATATGAAAGTCCTGCCATCCCAGGAATCAATCTGGTGAACCTTCTTTGTACTCCCTCTATGGCAAGGATGTCTTTCCTCAGATTAGGGGACCAGAACTGCACACAATATTCCTGGTGTGGTCTCACCAAGGCCTTGTACAACTGCAGTAGTACCTCCCTGCTCCTGTACTCGAATCCTCTCGCTATAAATGCCAGCATACCATTTGCCTTTTTCACCGCCGGCTGTACCTGCATGCCCACTTTCAATGACTGGTGTATAATGACACCCAGGTCTCGTTGCACCTCCCCTTTTCCTAATCGGCCACCATTCAGATAATAATCTGTTTTCCTATTTTTGCCACCAAAGTGGATAACTTCACATTTATCCACATTAAATTGCATCTGCCATGAACTTGCCCACTCACCCAACCTATCCAAGTCACCCTGCATCCTCTTAGCATCCTCCTCACAGCTAACACTGCCACCCAGCTTCGTTTCATCCGCAAACTTGGAGATGCTGCATTTAATTCCCTCATCCAAGTCATTAATATATATTGTAAACAACTGGGGCCCCAGCACTGAGCCTTGTGGTACCCCACTAGTCACCACCTGCCATTCTGAAAAGGTCCCGTTTATTCCCACTCTTTGCTTCCTGTCTGCTAACCAATTCTCCACCCACACCAATACCTTACCCCCAATACCGTGTGCTTTAAGTTTGCACACTAATCTCCTGTGTGGGACCTTGTCAAAAGCCTTTTGAAAATCCAAATATACCACATCCACTGATTCTCCCCTATCCACTCTACTAGTTACATCCTCAAAAAATTCTGAGATTCGTCAGACATGATTTTCCTTTCACAAATCCATGCTGACTTTGTCCGATCATTTCACCGCTTTCCAAATGTGCTGTTATCACATCCTTGATAACTGACTCCAGCAGTTTCCCCACCACCGACGTTAGGCTAACCGGTCTATAATTCCCCGGTTTCTCTCTCCCTCCTTTTTTAAAAAGTGGAGTTACATTAGCCACCCTCCAACCCTCAGGAACTAGTCCAGAATCTAACGAGTTTTGAAAAATTAATCGCTAATGCATCCACTATTTCTTGGGCTACTTCCTTAAGCACTCTAGGATGCAGACCATCTGGCCCTGGGGATTTATCTGCCTTCAATCCCTTCAATTTACCTAACACCACTTCCCTACTAACATGTATTTCGCTCAGTTCCTCCATCTCACTGGACCCTCTGTCCCCTACTATTTCTGGAAGATTATTTATGTCCTCCTTAGTGAAGACAAAACCAAAGTAATTATTCAATTGGTCTGCCATGTCCTTGCTCCCCATAATCAATTTACCCGTTTCTGTCTGCAGGGGACCTACATTTGTCTTTACCAGTCTTTTCCTTTTTACATATCTATAAAAGCTTTTACAGTCAGTTTTTATGTTCCCTGCCAGTTTTCTCTCATAATCTTTTTTCCCCTTCCTAATTAAGCCCTTTGTCCTCCTCTGCTGAACTCTGAATTTCTCCCAGTCCTCAGGTGAGCCACTTTCTCTGGCTAATTTGTATGCTTCTTCCTTGGAATTGATACTATCCCTAATTTCTCTTGTCAGCCATGGGTGCACTACCTTTCTTGATTTATTCTTTTGCCAAACTGGGATGAACAATTGTTGTAGTTCATCCATGCAACCTTTAAATGCTTGCCATTGCATATCCACCATCAATCCTTTAAGTGTCATTTGCCAGTCTATCTTAGCTAATTCACGTCTCATACCTTCAAAGTTACCTCTCTTTAAGTTCAGAACCTTTGTTTCTGAATTAACTATGTCACACTCCATCTTAATGAAGAATTCCACCATATTATGGTCACTCTTACCCAAGGGGCCTCTCACGACAAGATTGCTAATTAACCCTTCCTCATTGCTCAAAACCCAGTCCAGAATAGCCTGCTCTCTAGTTGGTTCCTCGACATGTTGGTTCAAAAAACCATCCCGCATACATTCCAACAAATCTTCTTCCTCAGCACCTTTACCAATTTGGTTCACCCAATCTACATGTAGATTGAAGTCACCCATTATAACTGCTGTTCCTTTATTGCACACATTTCTAATTTCCTGTTTAATACCATCTCCGACCTCACTACTACTGTTAGGTGGCCTATACACAACTCCCACCAGCGTCTTCTGCCCCTTAGTGTTACGCAGCTCTACCCATATCGATTCCACATCTTCCCGGCTTATGTCCGTCCTTTCTATTGCGTTAATCTCTTCTTTAACCAGCAACGCCACCCCACCTCCCCTTCCTTCATGTCTATCCCTCCTGAATATTGAATATCCCTGAACATTGAGCTCCCATCCCTGGTCACCCTGGAGCCATGTCTCTGTGATCCCAACTATATCATAATCATTAATAACAATCTGCACTTTCAATTCATCCACCTTATTACGAATGCTCCTTGCATTGACACACAAAGCCTTCAGGCGCTCTTTTACAACTCTCTTAGCCCTTATACAATTATGCTGAAAAATGGCCCTTTTTAATGCTTGCCCTGGATTTGTCGGCCTGCCACTTTTACTTTTCTCCTTCGTACCTTTTGCTTCTACCCTCACTTTACACCCCTCTGCCTCTCTGCACTGGTTCCCATCCCCCTGTTGTGAACTAACCTCCTCACACCTAGCCTCTTTAATTTGATTCCCACCCCCCCAACCATTCTAGTTTAAAGTCACCTCAGTAGCCCCCGCTAATCTCCCTGCCAGGATATTGGTCCCCCTAGGATTCAAGTGTAACCCGTCCTTTTTGTACAGGTCACGCCTGCGCCAAAAGAGGTCCCAATGATCCAAAAACTTGAATCCCTGCCCCCTGCTCCAATCCCTCAGCCACGCATTTATCCTCCACCTCATCGCATTCCTATTCTCACTGTCGCGTGGCACAGGCAGTAATCCCGAGATTACTACCTTTGTGGTCCTTTTTCTCAACTCCCTTCCTAGCTCCCTATATTCTCCTTTCAGGACCTCATCCCTTTTCCTACCTATGTCATTGGTACCTATATGTACCACGACCTCTGGCTCCTCACCCTCCCACTTCAGGATATCTTGGACACGATCAGAAATATCCCGGACCCTGGCACCAGGGAGGCAAACTACCATCCGGGTCTCTGGACTGCGTCCACAGAATCGCCTATCTGACCCCCTTACTATCGAGTCCCCTATCACAACTGCCCTCCTCTTCCTTGCCCTACCCTTCTGAGCTACAGGGCCAGACTCTGTGCCGGAGGCATGGCCACTGTCGCTTCCCCCGGGTAAGCTGACCCCCCCAACAGTACTCAAACAGGAGTACCTGTTGTTAAGGGGCACAGCCACCGGGGTACTCCCTATTACCTGACTTTTCCCCTTCCCCCTCCTAACCGTGACCCACTTGTCTGCCTCCCGTGGCCCCGGCGTGACCACCTGCCTGCAATTCCTCTCTATCACCTCCTCACTCTCCCTGACCAGACGAAGGTCATCGAGCTGCAGCTCCAGTTCCGTAACGCGGTCCCTTAGAAGCTGCATCTCAATGCACTTGGTGCAGATGTAGACATCCGGGAGGCTTGGAGACTCCAGGGCCTCCCACATCCGACACCAAGAACAGCAAACTGCCCTCACACTCATACTGCCGCTCTCCTCAAATAACAACAGAAAATGAATGCCAAACCTTCCTCGCCTGTTTCCGCCTAAGCCCGTTGAGCCAAAGCCCTTAAGTCTTCACTCTGCTCCCGGCTCACTCCGCAGCCTGCAAACTACGCTGCCCGCTCTGTGATTAATTGGATTAGTAAGTATGTAGATGATACTAAGATAGGTGGTGTTGTGGATGATGAGGTAGGTTTTCAAAACTTGCACAGAGATTTAGGACAGAAGAGTGGGCTGAAAGATGGCAGATGGAGTTTAATGCTGAAAAATGTGAGGTGCTACATTTTGGTAGAACTAATCAAAATAGGACATAGATGGTAAATGGTAGGGCATTAAAGAATGCTTTAGAACAGAGGGATCTAGGAATAATGGTGCATAGTTTCCTGAAGATGGAATCTCATGTGGATAGGGTGGATTAATCAGAGCATTGAGTATAGGAGTTGGGATGTAATGTTGAATTCGTATAAGGCATTGGTAAGGCCAAATCTAGAGTATTGTGTACAGTTCTGGTCACCAAATTATAGGAAGGATGTCAATAAAATTGAAGAGTACAGAGGAGGTTGAACAAGTTAGATCTTTATTCTTTGGAGTGTAGAAGGTTGAGGGGAGACTTGATAGAGGTGTTTAAAATTATGAGGGGGATTGATAGTACTTTTTTCATTGAGAGTGGGGAAGATTCAAACAAGAGGGCATGGGTTGAGAATTAGAGGGCAAAAGTTTAGGGGTAACATGAGGGGGAACTTCTTTACTCAGAGAGGTAGCTATGTGGAATGAGCTTCCAGCAGAAGTGGTTGAGGCAGGTTCTGTGTTGTCGTTTAAAGTTAAATTGGATAGATATATGGACAGGAAAGGAATGGAAGGTTATGGGCTGAGTGCAGGTTGGTGGGACTAGGATAGGGGAAGAGTACGGCACGGACTAGAAGGGCCAAGATGGCCTGTTTCCGTGCTGTAATTGTTATATGGTTACATATGAAAATAGACAGTGCTGATTGCATTGAAGTGGATGATAGGTATGTGCTTAAAATTGGAAGGAATGAATAAGACTGGATGACTTCCAAAGAGCTGGAGTACGTATTAATAGCTATGCCATATCCTGTATGATTGCTTGAAAAACAACATTGGAAGAACCTTGTGGGACGGACAGCTCTGGCAGCAGCAAGAGTATGTCGGCTTATCTGGTTGAAGTAACCCTGAATAAGCAGGGAGTCTGCAGGAGGGCCTGTATAGATTAGGAGAATGGGCAAATGGTGTAAAGTAGTGTATGATCATGCAGTTTAGTTGAAATAAAAAAGGCATATACTATTTTATGAATGGGAGGTGAATTCAGAGTTCAGATATCCAGTGGGACTTTGAGTCCTACTGCAAGATTCCCTGAATGTAAGCTTTCATTTCAGAATAACTAGAGTATCAAAACAAGGAGTAATGCTGACACTTTATATGGCATTCCTAGCATTCCTGGTGTGCCCTGTAATGGTGGAAAATCTCAAGGGAGATTCAAACTGCGTTTGGGGTATTGTGAGCAGTTTTGGGCTAGAGAGGTTGTGCTTGCATTAGAGAGGATCCAGAAAAACTTATAATAATAATCCTGTTAATAATGGGAGAGCCTAGGACCAGAGGATATCCTTTTAGGTCGTCCTTTTAGAACAGACATGAGTAATTTCTCTAGTCAGAGGGTGATAAATCTGTGGAATTCACTGCCACAGAAAAGCTGTGAAGGCCAAGTCATTGGATATTTTGGAAGCGAAGGTTGATGAGTCTTGACTAGTAAAAGCATCGAAGGTTATGGAGAGAGACAGGAGAATGAAATTGAGGGGAAATGTATCAGCCATGATCAAATAGGATGCAGACTTGATGGGCCAAATGGCTTAATTCTGCTCCTATATCTATGGTGGTCTAGGGCAACAGACAGATTGCTGTGGGAATGGGAGGTTTAAATGTAATGCAGTTGGAAACTGGAAGGTGGCTGTTGCAGAGTGGAGCAGAAGTTCTCTGGAAATTAGTTGCCTAATCTACGATTAATTTCACACATGTCGAGGCGGTCGTATACCTCCTTAAATATTACTGTCACATCTGCTTTGCTGCCTCTCTTAGCAGCAAGTTTAATGCATTTTCCACTTTAAAAACAAGCTTGGATTTCCCTTGAGATTTTCCACCATTACAGGGCACACCAGGAATGCTAGGAAAATGCACCTCCAAAGAATACTTGAGCTTGCTGCCATTTGGTGACCCTATCCTGATTCCTGAGTTTGATTTGACATGAAATTGCATTGAAAACAATATTTCTCTCAATAGGAACATCTCCGAATAAGCAACGGTGTGTAGGTCGCAGGAGAAGTCAAGCTGCCGGTAAGCGAAGGGGGCGCAAGAGCAATGTGCCCTGTAACCGGGAAGCAACTGACCAACAGTCTCCCCAGTTACAGAAAGCAACGTGTGGTGAGTATTTGCCCCTGCACAGTGCGCTTGTTTTAATTTTATACATAGTTTTTGGCCCCCACTGTTTAATTGGAAAGGAAAAGGAGAGGGTTTTTTTTTTATGGCTGTCTGTTTAGATGATTCAACAACCCAGTTGGGTATATTGGGCTGGAATTCTGCTTGCTGCTTAATGACAAATATCCTCTGAATATGAAAGAGAAATTTGAAAGATCAGGGTTAGAAGTTGCATTTTAATGGGTTATAATGGACGTGGTCAGTTTAAGTATCAGTAAAGTTATGACCTATAAATTAACTTTTCTAACCAAACTACCATTGCCACCCTGCCCCCAAGAAGCTTAGACAGTGTAAAATTTTTCTTGGGTGTTCACAAGATGAAGGTAATGTTTTGTGGGTGATCAAGTTCTAAGTAGTCACCACAGCAAAAAGCAACTTGTGTAAATTTGATGCATTCTTTACATTGAGGGATGGTGTTCTGAATAATAGATTTGCTTTACGTTTGGGGATAGTATCTTTTAAAACTGCCTTGTGAACTTGATAATTTTTCCAATTTGTTGAATTCCCTTTTTATTGGTATTGAGTACAAATGGGGTGCAAATATTCATGTGGGTCAATGAAGTGACAATATGAGGTATGGTCTTTAAGGCCACTTTTTCCTATCAAATTCCTATTGTATAATTTATCATCAGTAGTTGGGTTGGGGAGATAGCATTTGGTACCTGTATCCACAAATCAGTGTATCCATGTTGGGACGATCAGTTTTTTTTGTCCTTGACAGTCCATAATGTTCCTCAATCCACTTCAAGAACCACAGTATGAGATTGCAATCTGCAAACAACTGCAAGAGTAGAGTGACACTGAAAAATGTGTCAGAAATAAGCTGTTTCTGCATGCCTCTGGTTTACTCAATGGGCACAGATGTATTCAAATGCTCACAGACTGGTCTTTGATTAAAATTTTGCAAATGATCCCATACTAATCCTATATGTCTAATGCTGTTTAATATGAGAAGTTCTTCAATGACAAACTTACAGTGGTCTTGATTGCTCATATGACTTCATTAACTGATGGGTGAATAGATGCATGTTGTCTCAAAGTTTAAAAGCTCAGTCGCATGCCAGGAGTTTGAAGTATTGATCAGCTTCCCTGAGAGGTCAGTATAGTACTCAGTAAAATAGAAAAGTCCTGTTCCAGACCCAGTTTATATTACTAAAATGGGGAAGTGATTAGAGTCTCAGCTCCTGTTTGAAATTCTGTGGCTAATGTGTCTCAAGAAAGATGCAAGGCAAGGACAGAGTTAAGTTCTACTGTGTTGTAGCTCAGAATTCTCTCAGCAATGTAAGTTGTAGTTCTGTGGCTTAATTCGAAATTTAGGAGTATTTCCAAACTATCACTCATACTAAAACGAACTTTTGGGCTGTTTAAGGAGTTGTTTGTCAAAAGACATGGAGTTTTGAAATGTTCCTGACTATCATCTTTTCCTGGTTGCATGAGATTTTATCCTCATCACTTTACCACTGTCTGTATGCATTATGCTCCTAGAAGTGAATCCACTAACTCCTACGCCCTTCCTGAAATTGAATCCTAAGCATTTTGCTACTAGGATTTGAAGTGACTGGCAGCCTGTGAAATCAGACACCAGTCTGCATGGAAGTCAAATGTTCAGCTATTTGATTTCTCTCAGTTGCAGGATTTAACCTTTGACAGAAATCTGCAAAATCACTAACATCCATGGCAGTGTGCAGGGCTTCTTCCTCTGAATTTTCCCTTACTCATTTGAAGTAGCAAATGTGCACCAGTCTGTGAGCATATTGCAATAATTACACAGTTAAGAGTTGTGTGTTGTGTTCCTAAATGAACAAGGTATTGTGGCAGTATATTGCTCATGAGTTCAACTATAATTGTGCAGTACTCTGTAACTGCTGGTGAACTAAGGAATATAACCCTACAACAAGGCACCTGTCAATTTGTGTACTGATATCATCTTGAACAATGGTGGACCCCTCCCTCAGAGTTGTTTTTTCTTGCATTTTCACACTTGAGTGGTAAATAAATGGTGTGAGGAATTTTGTGGAACAAAACATAACTTTGCAAAAGTCTGGTGAAATGTGTTGATCCTGTTTGTGTCCATGTGCCTACGTGACAGCAATCCTTCTGAGCGGTCTGCAGGATATGTGTTCTAAAGAAGAGTCTCTCTATGCACACGTTCTTTCAAAAAAACATAGGTTGGCTCTTGTACTACAACTTCCTTCATGATGTGGCAACAAGTTTCTGGTAGGTCCAAGCACAGCATCAACAACAAAAAAGCAGTATGTGATTTTCTTCAAATATTAATCTAAAAAAAACTTAATTCTTTAAAAGCAGTCCAAGGACTCTCGCTATATGTACATAAAATAATATAACATAGAATCTAACTGTGCATTTCTTTGAAAAGTAGTGTAACTTTGTACTTGAACACACTTCAGCTTCTGACATGAGATCTGTTTTTGAGGATTTTTGTGATCAAACATTTAATTACAGGTATACCACTCAAAGATTGGTGATAAGAGAGTCTGTCTCTCTGACAAAGATTCATCTTTAAGGATATGTTCTGACAGGAGAATAGAACAAGGTAAACCTTTAAATTTGTTGAGGGGAGTCAAACAGTTGCTAGACTAAAATAGTGGCCAGAGTGCCTGAAGATGCCACCTAGGCTAGTCCCTGTACATGGAAAATAAGTTCTGTTCTTGTTTAAAAGCAAGTTCTAAACTGTGACCTCAATGCCAAATTGGAGGAAAAAAGTTATTTCAAGCTAAAGACAAGGATTCTTGGAATTGCTAACTGTCCTCAGTCTGATTTTTTTAAAATCTTAGCATGATGAACAGTGAAGCCAAAAGATCTTAAGATCTCATTTCCATTTTATAGTTTGTTTTAGCAACTGGCCTCAATTCTGGATCTGAGTTTACTTTTTACATCTTAATGTGGACTGATCTTGGTCATCTGGTCCTTGTATTATTTCAAATTTTAAAACAAACTCCTATGTGACTATATCAAATCATCTCCCCCAGAGATGTTGTTTGTAGGCCCTTGGGCAGGAAAACCTGACCTGACACAGTAATCAAGGTTTTGACTGTCAGTTCTCCTGGGACTGAATATCTGGATTGTTAACAAAAATCTGTATTAACAAGTGTTTCCATTATATCCCTTTGAATGAGTTACTAGATGGTTGGAATTGGCCATCTGGAGACTATACCTGGACTATATCTATCTTCTACTATTACTAGTTTAAAACAAAAATACCCTAAAGGAAAAGATCCCAAGGAACTTGACCGTTCCAGAAATCTGCAAAGATTAAATGCAGTCGGCTTGCGACAGTCATTATACTTGACATGCTCTCTGAGATGGATCCGAGTGTCTTGAAGTTCCATGGTTGCGTTCAATTGTATGACTTTGTTCAGTAATCTCCAAGAATTATAGGGGGAAAAGTCCCTTCCTCTTCTATGTACATATTGAAAAGTAGGCCCAAGCTAATTTTTTTAAGAGCAGTTTGAATGACTATTTGAGGTCATTTGCAAATCTGCTTTGGACTTCCAACATCAGTTTCCCTTAAACTAAAATAATTGTTTCTTATTTGGAAAGTAACTGATTCCAGTGCTTAGAACCACTGAGGATGCACAAATCAATGGGAGAATGTCATCTTTATTTTGTAAGAACAACATGAAACCAATATCCTTTTAAACAGTTCTCTCATGAATACTGTGACATCTGCATTTTTGCATTTGAAAGTGGCACAGATTTAATATAGTTAGTCCTAGAATTATATAAAAATATTGGGCCAAGTATTGGTTCATACCCAGCATTCCTGAGGGTGAAAGTCCATCCACACTTTGGTTTACTTTATCATTGTTCATGCCATCTCCCTACCACATGTGGCCCTTTCCACCAAAACCGATGAGCTACCATTTGTTCCCCTGAACTGGTTATTGTGATAGTCACTTGTTCTCCCACACCTCACTGAACATCTGCAAGTTGGTGGCTGAACATGTTTCTAAATCAAGGAAAAGTTCCTATAATATAGTGGCCTATAGTGTACACAGCAACAGTAGCTTGCTGTTGTTGCAATCATCTGCAACGTGCTCACAATATCTTGGAGTGTGTAGCAAATGGCATATCTGCCATCCTTTACTGGGAATTTAGTTTGGGTGTGTGTGTGGCCTGCCTGTGTTGCTGATTGTGGTCTGAGCTATCTATGAGTATCTGTTCTGTTAATGAAACATTTATCAAGTGGCAGAAATGTTTTAAAAGTCAAAACCTGTCTCTCTCGGTTCACAGTTAACTCTACAGCAAGATGATAAAGTAGACGCAAAGAAAGAGATGGTGGGCTAATTATCACCACCAAAACGCTCGAATTAAAACAAATGGGTTCCCCTCAGCCTCAAGAAATTACACTCAAAGCAGTCTGCTCTACTGTTTCTACGTTATCTTTTGGACTAAGGTGCACATCTTCTCACAAAATGAAGCTTGAGATTCAGATCTGGAATTGGGGATGTTCTTTATCCCCGCAATAACCAAAGGTTGGAAAATGCTCAAGGTGTTGTCAGTGAATTCAACTGTTGTGTCCGACTGGAGATGTGTTTTATGTCAAGGATATCTACATGATGCTGTTCGGTTGCCATCCAGTAGGGAGAATGTTGCACTCCATTAATAATGCTGTAAGCCTTGCCTACTGTACACTCAAGATAATACAAGTACTTTGGGGGGGAAAATGTTGGATTATAATTTTGCAGCAAAAGTTTTAATGTCCAGATATGTACCTGCTTCCCAGTCATAACTCAGCAGGTATCAGTTCAAATTCAGAGGAGTTCAGTCCAGTTTAACAAATTTCAGGTCAAAAAGGAGTACTTGAATTTGCAAGTAAATGACTCGTAAACACTTACAGTCCATTGGAGAATGATAAAAGATGTGCAGCTCATTTGGTCCAGTGCCTCTGTTTTGAGGGCCAGATATCTGGGTATTAGCTGGAAAGGTCCTCAAAAACTTGGAGCTCCTGTCCCAGAGCTTACAGTCTGCTAATATACAGAAATGTGTGATGATTACTAGTGTCAACTGTTGCAGCCTTGGTAGGGAAATGGCTGGGGAAAGTTATGCTTCAGAGTCATTGACCCACTCACAAATGCTTCCTCTGAGTATCTTGCTTTGAGATTCTAAGATTATGAAGTGAAGTAAAACCAAGCAACACCTAGAGTGTGCCTTTTAACCAGTCCAACAAGCCTTAGCCCTTGTGTGTCTACTATAGTAAACTATCTGCACAACCCATAAGGCTGCTGCTAATTTCTGTAAATATTTAATTGTGTACAGCCTGTTATTAATTTTTAATTCCCCTAAAATAGTAGCACACCTATCAATCACAGAAAATGAATCCTATAAGCCATGGATGCTCTTGTGTGCGTCCACTCTTCCTGACGTTAGTGCATGTACCCTGCTGTTTACAAAGGAAGACTTGAAAGTCTGAAATATGTAGAAAGTTTAGCTGGTATGGCAGAGTAAACTGAGAGGAATCTCTGAACAACCTTTATTTACTAAATGTCACTTCCCCATTTCTTACAGTAACTTTTCAATTGCTAGATGCTGGTTTAACCATCTCCAATTCCAAGCAAACATCCTGCTAGTAAATTTCCGACAATGAACTTTGAAATTTTATAAATCAATATGGGAATGTTTCTCTTGTGATTCTCCAGCATGTTCGTTGTTTAGAGATTCCATTCCTTTTATTTAAAAAAAAACTGAAGTTCTCAAACTTGATTTGGCACCCAGCCATAACTGAAGGTACCATCTCTCCTGTCCGGTTCTCTTGGCTGATCTGAGTGGGAGGAAGCCCACCAGTTAACCCTTAGAGTACTGTATTTGGAATATGTCCACATTTTACTTTAAGTGCAGTCTGTTTTAAATTAGCCATTATTGTGTTCTTTCCATGTTTAAAAAAAAATGCTTATTTTGTGTTAAGGAGCCTGCTCAAAGTGTTCTGTTACAATTTTGGCTCTGTAAACAACTGAGTGGGGATAGTCTGATTTCCCTCTATCAAATCCTGCCTGTTTAAAAGGGCTGCAAGATGCACCTGGTTACTGAAGCTCCCTTCAACTTAACAGATATTGTTATCAGTGTCCTAATGTCAAAGTAAAGCTGCTGTAAAATGATCACCATCGTATATCCTGACGATTGTTAATGAAAACGTGTCGAACAGTATTTTTTTGTGATAAATGTCAGTATTGCTGAATGAAATTTCTCGGTGGTGGGTGGGCTCAGCCTTGTGATTATACGAGTTGCTGCTTTCACAGGTGTCCGTCCATGAAGGGAAAGTGATGTAAAGAGAATTGATGGTGCTCAGCGTATGTAAATTCCTTCAATCCACCTGCATTTTTTTTTTAACTAGATGCTATAAACTGATTTGCTTGTCCTGTTCTTCAGTGCTTGAGAAAAGGGATTGAGAAATAGGCGCCTGATGTGTTGTAAACTGGCTAAAGACAGTAACTTCTTCAGTGTTGGCTGAGATTTCAGGTGTAGTCAATAGCATCAATAAACTACCACTCTGATCTTTTACCAAAAATGGAGCAAGATATTATGGAACATTTGATATAGGGTTTCCAGTTTAAACTAACTCCACAGTGAAGCTGGTTTATCTCGGCCACAGCCTCAAGTCTTTTTTTTCCTCCATCCCAACACCAAGTAACAGTTACACTGGACCAGTGAACGGAGACTGTGGTGCAGAGTGGACCAACCTTCAGCTTTTTTTCTGTTCCTCTTCTCCATGTCTTCCTGGCAAATTCAAACTAGAAACCCTGGTGGTTTTTCCTGAACAAGTGAGAATCAATCCAGTTTTAAAGCACATTTGTGTTTTTCCAGAAAGTTTTGGTGTAAGGACTGCCATTTCTACTTCTAATTCCAGAACTATTCCTGAGTCCAATATGCTCCTTGTGCTAATGTTTCCTTATGCTGTAAAAGACAGAATTATTGAAAGATAAGGTACTTAAACCCAATTGTGTTAGCCTTTTATGTCCAAAGAGTGCTGCCCAGTGAAGTTCTACCTCAGTGGCTCATCCGTTAGCTGTGCTATTAATGTAAATCATTGAAAAGAGGATGGATCTCTGATAGGGGATCCCACTGAAAATGTTAGTTGCCTTTAACCCTCATTAATCTGTTTTTCATCAAACCTCAAACTATGGTCATGTATGAATGTTATACATGGCATTGCTTTGTGTAACACTGAATTATAAACAAAAGCAATGTGATTTTCTTACCCAAAAGCAGTCATAAGCACAAGTCCCTATACACACTGCAGTGTGGAGCAAGTTAAAGCAACATTCTCTCTTGGCTTGTGTAAGCCTGAAGGTGTCCATATAGCATATTCATAGCATGTGTAATGCATCCATCACTTCACATCCTGCAGTGAAGCAGCTTTCACCTATTTGTATCCAAAATGGTGATTGTCTCTTCAACTGAGGAGATGGTGTTCCTTGAATGTTTCAAGATAAACCTGGGAGAACAACGAGAAAGTACACTTTTATTCCTGACCCATCTCTCCCTTGTCCTCCATCTGTCTAACTACTTCAAACCCTTTCTCGGTTCTCCCCTTCCCTCACCCGACAACAAATGATGCCATCTCTTTAAAAATCTAAGAAACCACCTGTTCTACAAGAATCCAGCTACCCAAGCAAAGAGTCAGTTCTGCCGCCTTGGCCAGAAACTGGTGCTAAATTGCAGGTTGGTTTTAGGGTTTTCAGACATGTTAGTGTAAAACAGCCAGTTCTGCTTTTTGCATGAATGTCTGATTCACTTCATTGGAGGGTGGAGGGTGTAGCTGCTGGGTTGTTCTTCATAAATTAGTTGAAGAGATGGAGTTCTCAGGAACCTGGTGTTAAAATGGTGCTGAAAGAAATTACACTTCAATTCTTTTTCTGCAGAGAGTGGTCGTTCTGGTTCCTTTCAGATTACTGAACAATTTTCATGTTCCACCATTCGGTGTTCCTGATAGCTGTATCTTTTACGCCAGCTATAAGTGACCTGACAGTGTCGTATATGCATCAGGGACACTAACACAGAGCATTTGCTGTTTTTTTTTCCTAATACAGACGTAAGGCTGCGGGTGCGGGCTGTATTTTCTGATCAGCATTCCGTGCTGCGAGGGAATGTAGTCTCTGTGAAACAGGACCCCCTGGATCGCTGTTTTGACCTCTTTGGGCAGGCAAACACCATCCTGAAATCCCGAGACTTGGGATCTATTATCTGTGACATTAAATTTTCTGAGCTGTCCTATCTGGATGCCTTCTGGAATGACTACATCAATGGTTCGCTGCTGGAGGCACTGAAAGGTGTATTTATTACTGACTCGCTGAAGCAAGCTGTGGGTCAAGAAGTGATCCGACTGCTCGTCAATGTAGATGAGGATGATTATGAAGAAGGCAGGCGTATTCTGCTTCAGAATATTTCTCCATGAAAGGTGTGCATTGGGAACCAAGATCACTGACTAAATTAAATTTTAAGCTAAACTTTATATGAAGTAAAATAAAGAGAAGCAATTAGCCCTTCATTACAACCTCTGTTTTATTCAGTACTGGGTAAGGTGATGTCTACTGATGGTACTGCCATGTAAGTACGTTATAAGCATTCAGTCAGCATTACCAGTCCTGTGGTGTGAAATAGGGTAAGAGGGAGGTTTGATATTTTTTTTTTCCTAATGAAGCTTTTTTTAGGGAGTTATATTGAAATAGGCTCTAGAAATAGAAGCCGAGAACATATTAGCAAATGCTATGGCTTTAAGAACCATTTATGTTATAAACCAGTGTCAATTTGTACCTTAAAGCGATTCCAAGTGGTTTTGTTCGCCTATAGTCTGGGTGTGCAGACTGTATGCTTTTGGTAGTGGATCCAGACCTGTTGTTGGAATGGTAGAGGAAGTGGGACTGGGTGGAGGGAATGAAGACACTTTGAATTGCTGATGCTGAATACAAAAAGCCAGTATCTGTGATTGTGTTTAGCAATCTGCCTAAATTTGTGTTGGTATGTGTTCAGTGTGGTTGAAGTTGGTAAGTCTCCTTAAGGCTCATCAGCTTAAGTTTGATATGAACCAAATTTCTACTCCTGATTTTCATCCTGCTTGATGTTTGGATTCCATCTCTTGCAGGGTAGAATCATTATTTGTAACTTCTGCTTCCTGACCTTCCACATGCTGATTTCTTCACTGACATGGCTTCAGGCTGCTGGCACTTTTGTTCACATAAGGGTGGCAGCATCCAGCAGAAATCACTGGACAAGGGTTGTAGGTGGAAAAGTGCTGAAATCAGTGATACTGATCAGGCTAATTTCCAGTAAAGTATAGGGAGCTGAACTATACTCGACCTTGTTTCTTCTTGTGTGAAGTAGGAGTGACATTATTTCATGCACTACTTAGCCAAAACAATATTTACCAAAATTTGGAGCACTGAAACTGGCAGTCTGGAAACTATTCTCGTTGGTCAGTTTTAACACAAACCATTTCAGTTAAGGTAAATGTTCTTCATTAAATTGGGCTGGGTGCATTTACTTAAGTTTTTTTCTGGGTTCTGTAAGGTAAAGTTTTAAAGCTGTGAGTGGTTCCGTTTGGGTTTTGTGAAAGGGCTTGAGAGAGCATGGTGACATTCCATCGCAGCAGCTAGGAAAAATGAATATTTTTCTATTTTGCAAATGCTTCTCCCTCAGGTTGCCATCTTCAGGCTTTGGTATGCCTGTCTCCCTAGCACTCTTGCTGACAATGGACTGTTTCCACACTTTTGTCATTTGGCCCATTTAGGTGTGATTCAGTCAGTGGTTCTGTGAAGTGCACATCAATAGATTCCTTTAGAATGTTCTGTGTGCTCGGCACCAGCACAGCAGAGGCAGCAATGTAGGCTTTGTAGAATATGGTTTGTTCCCTGCAAGTTTCACATAGCTGCTGGGTCAGTTTCAGTCCTGTGCTGCTAGTTCCACATGGGTACAAGAAACTGCCTCCATGTGACTGGATGAGAGAGCTGCATTGGCGTGGGAGAGATCCTGTGATTTTCACAAATGGTGCTGGAGTCCTCAACTTAACCTAGCAACCGAAGAAATATTTGTGCAAAGACATTAATGAAACATTTCTTGAACTCTTGCTGATAGTTTTATAAGATTATTACTCAATTTTCCCCAGGAATTTTAGAAGATCTGGGGTACTGGCAAATCCCAAGCTTTTGGCTACTGCCCCAGATACTGCTGGCTCTGAGGAAGATGGCAACAAGCCAGTTCTGAAAGCTAAGGTCTATGATAAACTCATCTGAAGTGCTGCGTCAAAAATCAACTGATGAGGAGCTGACAAGATGCTTGAGTATTCTCCATTCCTCATACAGAGCTGACAAAATCCTGCTCCAAGCCTCAAACTTCTGTACGGCTGGTATGTCCTGCTGTTCAAAATTGCCATTGTGGCTATATTGTCCCAGGTAGGGAGGTTTCCATGATGGAGCCCACTTGCCTTCAACCAGCTTGTAAATAGCCATGTATGTTTCTTTTTATTCCTTTTTGGATGATTAAAATATTACTTTTGTGTATAGCTAATATTCTGTATATTTGTTTAAAATATGTGGGTGAAATATAGAACCTTTTTGCTAATTTGGGCAACAATTTTCTAGGTTTGAGTATTTGACAAAGGCTGTGCTTAAATACAGGGGTGTTTGAGGGAACTCTTTGTAAAGCATGAATTCAATAAAAGTTGTCACAAAGTTTGTTGGGTTTTTTTTCATGGCAAAATCAAGGTTGTGAAGTCTGAGGAAAGGTAAGCAAATATACCCTTAACCACAAACACAGCAAAGTATGTATACAGAGGTCACCTCTTCTGAGGTTCAGGAATGAAACAGAGCTTGACCATGGAGATGTGATTGAAACAAGCTCCCTTTTAACATGTTCAGGAAAGTGCTTGGGGGTGGGGGGTAGAATTGCCTTCCTAAATGCTCACGGGAAAGGATTTGGGTCTCCTTAACGCCCCATGCCCAATGAAAACTTAATATTGAGTCATCAATGGTAGCTACTTGGTGTAAAGTAATTGATGACCTGATACTCCAATATTACCAAGGATTAGATGGTGACCACTTTCATAGAAACATAGAAAATAGGTGCAGGAGTAGGCCATTCAGCCCTTTGAGCCTGCATCACCATTTATTATGATCATGGCTGATCATCCAACTCAGAACCCTGCACCAGCCTTCCCTCCATACCTCCTGATCCCCGTAGCCACAAGGGCCATATCTAACTCCCTCTTAAATATAGCCAATGAACTGGCCTCAACTGTTTCCTGTGGCAGAGAATTCCACAGATTCACCACTCTCTGTGTGAAGAAGTTTTTCCTCATCTCGGTCCTAAAAGGCTTCCCCTTTATCCTCAAACTGTGACCCCTCGTTCTGGACTTCCCCAACATCGGGAACAATCTTCCTGCATCTAGCCTGTCCAATCCCTTTAGGGTTTTATACGTTTCAATCAGATCCCCCCCTCAATCTTCTAAATTCCAACAAGTACAAGCCCAGTTCATCCAGTCTTTCTTCATATGAAAGTCCTGCCATCCCAGGAATCAATCTGGTGAACCTTCTTTGTACTCTCTCTATGGCAAGGATGTCTTTCCTCAGATTAGGGGACCAAAACTGCACACAATATTCCAGGTGTGGTCTCACCAAGGCCTTGTACAACTGCAGTAGTACCTCCCTGCTCCTGTACTTGAATCCTCTCGCTATAAATGCCAGCATACCATTTGCCTTTTTCACTGCCTGCTGTACCTGCATGCCCACTTTCAATGACTGGCGTATAATGACACCCAGGTCTCGTTGCACCTCCCCTTTTCCTAATCGGCCACCATTCAGATAATAATCTGTTTTCCTATTTCTGCCACCAAAGTGGATAACTTCATATTTATCCACATTAAATTGCATCTGCCATGAATTTGCCCACTCACCCAACCTATCCAAGTCACCCTGCATCCTCTTAGCATCCTCCTCACAGCTAACACTGCCACCCAGCTTCATGTCATCCGCAAACTTGGAGATGCTGCATTTAATTCCCTCATCCAAGTCATTAATATATATTGTAAACAACTGGGGTCCCAGCACTGAGCCTTGAGGTACCCCACTAGTCACTGCCTGCCATTCTGAAAAGGTCCCATTTATTCCCACTCTTTGCTTCCTGTCTGCTAACCAATTCTCTATCCACATCAATACCTTACCCCCAATACCATGTGCTTTAAGTTTGCACACTAATCTCCTGTGTGGGACCTTGTCAAAAGCCTTTTGAAAATCCAAATATACCACATCCACTGGTTCTCCCCTATCCACTCTACTAGTTACATCCTCAAAAAATTCTATGAGATTCGTCAGACATGATTTTCCTTTCACAAATCCATGCTGACTTTGTCCGATGATTTCACCGCTTTCCAAATGTGCTGTTATCACATCTTTGATAACTGACTCCAGCAGTTTCCCCACCACTGACGTTAGGCTAACCGGTCTATAATTCCCTGGTTTCTCTCTCCCTCCTTTTTTAAAAAGTGGGGTTACATTAGCCACCCTCCAATCCTCAGGAACTAGTCCAGAATCTAATGAGTTTTGAAAAATTATCACTTAATGCATCCACTATTTCTTGGGCTACTTCCTTAAGCAGCCTGGGATGCAGACCATCTGGCCCTGGGGATTTATCTGCCTTCAATTTACCTAACACCACTTCCCTACTAACATGTATTTCGCTCAGTTCCTCCATCTCACTGGACCCTCTGTCCCCTACTATTTCTGGAAGATTATTTATGTCTTCCTTAGTGAAGACAGAACCAAAGTAATTATTCAATTGATCTGCCATGTCCTTGCTCCCCATAATCAATTCACCTGTTTCTGTCTGCAGGGGACCTACATTTGTCTTTACCAGTCTTTTCCTTTTTACATATCTATGAAAGCTTTTATAGTCCGTTTTTATGTTGCCTGCCAGTTTTCTCTCATAATCTTTTTTCCCCTTCCTAATTAAGCCCTTTGTCCTCCTCTGCTGAACTCTGAATTTCTCCCAGTCCTCAGGTGAGCCACTTTCTCTGGCTAATTTGTGTGCTGCTTCTTTGGAATTGATACTATCCCTAATTTCTCTTGTCAGACACGGGTGCACTACCTTCCTTGATTTATTCTTTTGCCAAACTGGGATGAACATTTGTTGCAGTTCATCCATGCAACCTTTAAATGCTTGCCATTGCATATCCACCGTCAATCCTTTAAGTGTCATTTGCCAGTCTATCTTAGCTAATTCACGTCTCATACCTTCAAAGTTACCCCTCTTTAAGTTCAGAACCTTTGTTTCTGAATTAACTATGTCACTCTCCATCTTAATGAAGAATTCCACCATATTATGGTCACTCTTACCCAAGGGGCCTCTCACGACAAGATTGCTAATTAACCCTTCCTCATTGCTCAAAACCCAGTCCAGAATAGCCTGCTCTCTAGTTGGTTCCTCGACATGTTGGTTCAAAAAACCATCTCGCATACATTCCAAGAAATCCTCTTCCTCAGCACCTTTACCAATTTGGTTCACCCAATCTACATGTAGATTGAAGTCACCCATTATAACTGCTGTTCCTTTATTGTACACATTTCTAATTTCCTGTTTAATACCATCTCCGACCTCACTACTACTGTTAGGTGGCCTGTACACAACTCCCACCAGCGTTTTCTGCCCCTTAGTGTTACGCAGCTCTACCCATATCAATTCCACATCTTCCCGGCTTATGTCCTTCCTTTCAAGGGTACGACTAGAGCTGTATGCACAAGTGTTGCCATGGCTGCTCAGTCTCATTAAGTGCACAATCCTCTACACCAGCATCAATGAATTAATGTCTCTGGCATTGATACTAGGTCTGAAAGGGAGCTGGAATGCAATTTGAAAATTTAACACTGCAAAACAAATCAAATATAAAGCCAAAAGATGAAGTGGAAAGTAGCATGTTTACTCAGGTTTATTCCATTGATGGAGTGCATCTGGCTGCTTCAATCCTTCTGTTTGTCACCTTCAGTTGTAATTTCCTGTTGCATGTTTTAGAAAGTATTTTCTTCTCTCCTGCCCCCCCCCCCCCCACCAACCGAGTGTTGTTATGCAGGGTTTTTTTAAAAGATAAATGCTTAATCATTCCAGTATCAAAAAAAAATTGCTGAAATGTTAGTGAACTGCTAGAAGGAACACTAGTTCTGATCTGCCTCTTCAAAGGATGCAGAGGTACTCTAGAAGGTGTGTAGTAGTTGCTATTACAGCTCCGGATGCTGGAGTTCAATTCTGATGTTATCTGTAAGGAGACTATGTCCTCTCTGTGGAGTGCATGGATTTTCCCTGGGTGCTTTGGTTTCTGACAACAGCTCTAAGTCCTGCCAGGTAGGTTCATTAATAATTGTGAATTGTCCTGTGATTAGATTAAGGTTAAATCGGGGTTGCTGGGGCTGGAGCCAGGCAGCTTGAGGGCCTGCTCCATGCGGTATCGATTAAATTTAAAAAGTCAAGAAAATCAAGTTTATGTACCAGTTGGGAAAAAGTGACTGGATTGTACTTCCTGCGGGGGGGGGGGGAGAACTAGGCTGAAAGAGGTCCTAAAATCATGGGTTTGAAAGGGGGTGGTAGATACAGCTGAAGAGACCTATAATACAAAAGCAAACTGCAGCAAGTTTTGAAAATATTTCAGGCCAGTTTGAGATCAGTGAAGGAATTGTTAATGGTTCATACTGATGATCTTTTATCATAACTAGAAATTGTTGGAAAGCTTTAATGTGATCCTAACCAGCTACCCTTTTCCCCTCTCTCCATCTTGGTTATCGCCCCTCTCCCTCATTCTCATCAGAGCCCTTTGACCTAAAACGATGTTACCTATCTTAAGATGTGGTCTCGTGTGCTGAGTATTTATTTCTTGCACTATCTGGAAATTGAAGACAGTTATTCATAAATCCACTGGGAATTTTGAAATACAGCCAGAGTTGTGGCAGTGTGGCATGAATGAATGAATGAAATTTATTTCGGTCAGTACAAACATAATAAAAAGCATCATTTTCAACAATCATTTCATCGGACAAAATTACAGCATAGTATAGGAATTGAGAGGTGATTGTCCAGAGACCGGGGACAGGACAATTGAATGCAAGGTGAGTGGGAATGGAACGGCTTGTGTTTTAGTGCTTGATGATATCCATTTCATTCATGCAAGTGTAGTTAACAGATCCTGTTAGATCCTTATCTTATCACCCTTTCCAATGATGGGGAGCCTCCCAGTTTGGACCACAGAACGAGTTAAACTCTTCTCGTGCCTCAACATGCTAAAGAAATTAAGCATTTTCCCATTGACCCTTACAAATTGTTATTGGTGTATTCTTGAGAGCATCTTACCTGTATGCATCATGGCTTAGTGTAACAACTGCTCTGCACATCACTGCAGAAACTATACAGTTGTGAACATGGAAACCAGCCTTCCCCCTATAGACTCTGTCTGTACTTGCTGCTTCAGAAAAGCAACCAGCATAACCAAAGATCCCAAACAACTGCAAAAATTCTCTCATCTGCTGTCCCATCAGGCAGAAGAAACCGCCAAGCTCAAGACAACTTCTATCCTACTGTTATTACAAGAGTCTAATGTCGGACTGAACCTCACAATCCACCTCATTGTCATCAGGTGCTTTGTTTATCTGCACTGCACTTTGTAGCTGCTGCAGTTTATTTTGCATATTGTTTTATCTTGTTCTACCTTGGTACACTGTGATTTGATCTGTATAAATAGTATGTAAGACAAATTTTTCCACTATCTTGGTACAGGTGACAAAATATATATCATTTCAAAAAGGTACAGTCCCATTAAATTAATGTAAATGTCCTTAACTGTGGCATCACCACAGAAATGGCCCCTTTTAATACACTTTGTCCAGGCCTATCTACAATAATCCTATTTACCTGCTCTAGGTCTGCATGCCCCTATACCTCTGTACCTTTCCTATCAAGTGCCTGTTAAAATGACCTTTAAATATCATTATTGGCCACCACCACCTCTTGCAGTTTGTCCCAGAAATGTATCACCCTCTGTGTGGGGAAAGCTGCTTCCTGTGATCTCCCTAAGTAAATGAGAGAATGTCCATGCTGCAGCTGTACAACATACTGGTTGGGTCACAGTTGGAATATCGTGTGTCATTCTGGCAGCAAAAGAGGGTGCAGAAGAGATTTGTCAGGGTGTTCTCTGGAAGATTTGCATAGACTGGAATACAGGAGTCTGAAGGATGAGCTTACAAAGGTTTATAACATTGAGGAGCAAAGAAAGGCTTTCTTTCTCTCCACCACCCCCCCCCCCCCCCCCGCCCGGCCATCTATGCTCCCCATTATGATATAAAGTCACCTCTCGGCATCCTTCATTGCAGTGAGAATATATGACTAACTGAAAAACAACTTCTGAATCTCTTCTGCATTCTCTATTCCTACCACATTCTCTGAAGTGTGGAGACCAGAAGTGTACACAGGTACAGTCTGAACCAGTGCTTTGTACAGCTGCTTTGTGCTAATGCTTGCACTCAGCCTTGATTGATAAAGGCAAGTATACCAAATTCCTCCTTAATTGCTCTGTAGAACTGCACTGCAACTTTCAGGGAGCTGTAGACTTGCACCCCAAGACATTTCTGTAGATTGTCGTTCCAAGGGGCCATGCCAGTTGTACCAGAATCAGATTTTTCCAAAATGCATTGCCTCACACTTGTGCAGATTAAATTCCGTCTTCCACTAGACTTGTTTTCTTAAATTGATTCATAGATTTATTTAGCACAGAAACAAGCCTTTGCCCATTTCATTCATATTGTCAACCCCTGCTATTCCCATTTGCCAGTGTTTGGCTCATATCCTTGAAACCTTTCATATCCATGTACCTATCTATAGAGCTGCCTTTGTACCCACCACTCTCTGTGGAAGAAATATCCCCCTAGGTCTTTAAGTCTTTCCACTCTCACCTTAAATCATGCTCTCTGGTTTCAGACTCCACTCCCTCGGGGGAGAAAGACTGACCACCCACCTGATCAATGCTTCATAATATTATAACCCTCTAAGGTCCTCCTTCACGTCTAGCACAAATAGTCCTAGATTGTCAAACCTCCCTTTACAATACAAGCCCTCCAATTACAGCATCGTTCTTGTGAACCTTTCCAGCACTCTGAACTACTCAATGACATCCGTCCTATAGTATTCTGACCAGAACTGTTTCAGGTGTGGTCTCACCAACATTTACAGGTGTATTATGACATCCCAATGCCACTACTCGGGGCAAAAATTGCAGTCAATGGTATGGGTTGAAGTGTCTAATACAAGAAGTCTCAGGAACAAGGGTGTTGAACTTGGAGCATGAGTCAGTGCATAGAACAGTTGTGCTAAGTACCAAGACTTAGCGGTCACAAGGGCAGGAATGTTCTGGGGTTTAGATATTTCAAAAGGGGCTGGGAGGGAGGTAAGAGGATGGGGAGTGACATTGCTAATCAGAGATAGTATCACAGCTGCAGAATGGGAGGATGTAGAGGGATTCTGTACTGACTGGCTGGTAGTCAGAAATGGGAAGGCAGCATTTGGGACATTCTGTTGTCTCCACCACACCGCACCATAGTAACAGAGATATGAAGGAACAGATTGGGAGGCAGATTTTGGAATGGTGCAAAAATAACGGGTTGTCATGGGTGACTTCTACTTCCCTGATATTGATTGGCACCTCCTTAATGCAAAAGGTTTAGATGGGGTGGGATGTGTTAGGTGTGTCCAGGAAGGATTCCTGACAGCACAATATTGTCAGGCTCTAGCTCGAGTAGAGGCCATACTACATCTGGTGCTAGGCAATGAACCAGGTAAGGCGTCAGACCTCTTGGTGGGTGAGTATTTCAGAGACAGTGGCCACAATTCCCTGACCTTTACCATAGCAGGGAAAGAAACAGATGATATGGGATAGTATTTAATCGAGGAAGGGGGAATTACAATGTTATTAGACAGGAACTTGGGAGTGTAAAGTAAGAACACGTACTTAGGAGAAATGTTGAGGTTATTTAGGGAGCACTTGCATGGGGTTCTGCGTAGGTTTGTCCCATTGAAGCAGGGGAAGGATCTTGGGGTGAAGGAACCACAGTTGGTGATATGTGTGGAACATCTGGTCAATCGGAAGAAAGAAAGTTACTTAAGGTTTAGGAAACAAGGACAAGGCAGGGCTCTAGAGTTACAAGGTAGCCAGGAAGAAGCTGAAGGAGGGCTAGAAGGGGGCATGACAAGGTCTCGGTAAGTAGTATTGGAAACCCCCAAAGTGTTCTACACGTGAAGAATAGGAGGATAACTGGAGTGACAGAATAGAAAATGTGTGCCTGGAGTCATAGGAGATGGGGAAGTCCTTAATGAATACTTTCTTCAGTATTCACCAGCAAGAGGGACAGAGTAAAACAGGCTACGCTAATTCAAGGAAGCTTGCAAACCAGATTGATATTATCACTTACCAGGTAAGGTGGAAGGTCAGTATCCTCTAATGAGTCAGCTTCATGGCATTAATTGGGGGTGCCTGGAAATCTGTCTCCATATGCCTTTAGCTATGTGAAAAGCTGTCTGGGAAAATATCAAGTGCGAAGTCGCCCACAGTATAAGAACAGCATAAATTGGGTGGAAAGTAGTCAGGCCTGTTAGGAATGGTCCAGGAACATGAAGAAGGATGACAGAAATACTGGGTAAACTAGAATCTATTCCTCTGCCTTTGATTTCTGCAATGGATGACAGGTTCGTCTGCAGCTTGTGGGTATATCATTTTAGCTTATATGAATTGTACCAGTGTTTTGGAAATCGTTTGTATTTTAGAAATGATTTATAATTTGGAAGTCTTTTATCAGATAGGAATCCTCTGAGTTTTAAATGTTTTAACAATTTTGTTTGGATTTAAACATCTATCACTAAACATAAATGAACTGTGTTTAAACTACTTTGTTAGCTCGAAGTATCTCCTCCTTGGTAGTGGGGGGCACCACTCAAGTAGTTGGTATTGACAGCTAACCTCACTGTGGAGGATAAATAGGCAAGTGAAGATTAGGTAGTTACAGTATAACCTCCCTTTAGTGAAGGTACTCGAGGCTATCTGTATCTGATAGGGCTTAAGATCTTCATCTGAGTTCAGAATTCTGGACAGCAAACCCAATACCACTACGGGAAAATTGCTGGCTGTGAGGGAAAGTGTAGGTTAGTGGTGGTGGAGGAACAGTCACAGGCAAGGGGTATTTGATCAAAGACTCCAGCAAATTTCTACAGATGTATGGCAGAAAGCATTCTGACTGGTTGCATCACCACCCTGCACAGAGGCTCTAATGCGCAGCACTGCAGGAGGCTACAGAGGGACATAGATTGCGCACAACCCTCCCCACCATTGAGAACATCTTCAAAACACAGTGTCTCAAGCAGGCAACTTCCATTACTCAGGAGCCTCACAACACAGACATGCCCTTTACTCATTCATCCATTGGGGAGAAGATACCAGAGCCTGACGACCACCACTCAGGTTTTAGGAACAGCTTCTTCCCCTCCACCATCAGATTTCTCAATAGTCTGTGAACTCTTGAACTTCTCTGTTTCCTCTTTTGCACTTGTTTTGGTAACTTGCAATAATTCTTTGTCTTGCACTGTACTGTTGCCACAAGACAACAAATTTCATGACATGTATCAGTGATAATGAACATGATTCTGATTCAATCAGTGGTTGAGACAGCGAGGTCCCAGAAGGGTCTGTTCCCACCCTGGTACCGAGGCAAAGGAAGTCTTCAATCACATGCATTGCACAGATGCCAGTACAGATGGACACTCCTTGAATTATTCACCCAGCTACCACATCACCCATGTCCATCATGCAATCCAGCAACACAAAATGCTGGAGGAACTTGGCAGCTCAGGCAACATGTATGGAGGGAAATGGAGCGTTCACATTGAGGTTGGGGAGGACAGCCAGTAGTTGTGGTACTTATTGGTTCTAACATTTAAAAAAAAGATAGAAGCTGTCAAAATCTGATAGGTTTTTTACTACACTGACTACTGAAGCCCTTATACACAGAGTTGTGAATTAGAATGCATTTCCCAAGGCAATGGTTCCACGCCATGTCAGCTTGCAAGCATACTGCATGCAGTTCCTCCATCGTCGTGGGTCAGAATCATGCTACACCCTCCCCAACACCACTGTCCAAGCAATTTTCCCACATAGGTTGCAGCTCACTGCATAACCCACTGCATGAGAAGTGGCCAAACCCCCAGGGAGGTCATCTAGTGGCCAAGATGTCCTCAAAGGTCACTCCTAAACTGCTGAGCACTTCCAATTTTGCTCACTTTTACCTTGAAGTTTCAACAGCTGATGATCAGAGATTAGCTCACAGCTAGACAGTTCCTCAACAGTGGCGACACACGGCAGTAAAGACAGTGTTTGACACAATGGCCTTTATCAACCTCAGGATCTGGGATGTCATGTTGTAGCCGGGCATGGCTTTGCTAAGGCTGCATTTGGAGTAATGTGTGTAGTTCTAGTCACCCTCCTTCCCTCTAGAACAGCCATTTGTGGCTTGGCATAGCTCAAACAGCATCTATAAATTCACCGATGCCAACAAGTTGTATCAGAATCTCAGATGGGGATAAGGACACAAACAGGAGTGAGAGATCAGCTAGTTAAGTGTTATCACAACATGAACTTCACACTCAATGTCAACAAGACCAAGGAACTGATTGAATATCAGGAGAACACATACTGGTCCTCATGCAGGAGTCAGCAGTGGAAAGAGTGCACAGCTTTTCAACATCTCAGAGGATTTACTCTGGGTGGAACATATTGATCAAATTATGCAGAAGCCACACCAGTGGCTATACTTTCTTGAGAAGATTTGGCATTGTCACCAAAGATTCTAGCAAATTTCCACAAATGTACCATGGAGAGCACTCTGCCTGATATGGAAGCTCCAATGTACAGGATGGAAAATGGCCGCAGAGGATTTTAGACTCATTCGGATCTAATATGGGCACAAGTCTCCCCAGAATTGAAGACATTTTCAAGAGGTGGTGCTTCAGGAAGGCAGCGTCTATCATTAAGGTCCTTTACCATCTAGGACATGCCCTCTTCTCATTACTCCTATCAGAAGGAACAGGATACTGAAAACCCACTCTCACTTTTTTTTAACATAATCTTCCCCTCTGCCATTAGATTTATAAACAGTCCATGAATACTAACTCTATTCCTTTTGGCATAATTTATTTTTTTATTGTGACTTAATCACAATTTTTATGTCATAAGTTTTCTGATGCACTGTACTGCCACAAAACAACAATTTTCACGACACAAAATGCAGCAGGAAGTCAGGAGATCAGGCAGCGTCCATGGAAATGAATAAACAGTTGACGTTTCAAGCTGAGATCCTTCATCAGGACTGTAAAGGAAGGGGGAAGCTGCCAGAATAAGAAGATGGGTGGGGTGGGTGGGGGAAGGAGGGTGAGCTAAAAGGTGGAGGGCAAAGCAAGTTGGGTGGAGGAGAATAAATGAAGTAAGAAGTTGGGAGATGATGGGTGTAAAAGGCAGAATGAATCTGCTAGGAAAGGAGAGTGGACCATGGAAGAAAGGGAAGGAGGAGGAGCACTAGGGGAAGGTGTAAGATGCAAGAATGAGGAACTGAAGAGGGGAGAAGGGGAGATGAAAAGTTACTGGAATTTGGAGATATCGATGATCATGCCATCAGGTTGGAGGCTACCTGGACGGAATATGAGGTGCTGCTCATCCCTTCTGAGCGTGGCTTCATCGAGGCAGAATAGAAAGGGAATGGGAATTCGGGATTGGGATTAAAATGGTTGGCCTCTGGAAATTCTGCTTTGTGGATGGAGTGGAGGTGCTGGACACAGCAGTCCCCCAATCTAAATCAGGTCTCACCAATGTACAGAAGGCCACAACAGGAGCAGCAAGTAGAGTAGATGACCCTAACAGGTTCACAGGTGAATCACCTGGAAGGACTGTTTGGGTCATGATGGAGATGAGGGAGGAGGTGAACTGGCAGATGTAGCACTTCTGCCGCTTTCAGGGATGGCCAGAGGAGATGTGGGTGGAGGCAGCATCAATGGTGGAAGAAGGAAAATCCCATTCTCTGATGTCCAGGAAAGGAAAGCCTCATCACAGGAACAGATGCAGTGGAGACAAAGGGAATGGCATTTTTACAGGAGACAGGATGGGAAGAGGTATCGTCGAGATAGCTGTGGGTTTATAAAAGACATTTTGTCTATAGAGAGATTGAAAAAGGGGACAGAAGGTCTAGGGATAGAGAGACTGAGAAAGGGGAGACAGGGTTCAGAAGTGGGCAAAGTGAATTTAAGGACAAGGTGGAAGTTGGAGGCAAAGTTGATAAAATTGACAAGCTCAGTATGGGTGCATGAAGCAGCACCAATGTCGCACAGAAAGAACTGGGGAGCATTACTAGGGAAGGCTTGGATCGTGTACAGTTCTGCAAAGCCAACAAAAAGACAAGCAGAGCTGAGAACTATGCAGGTGCCCATGGTTACACCTTGCGTTTGGAGAAAGTGGGCCGATTGGAAAGAGAAATTGTTCTGGGTGCCAAATGGGGGAGGAGAACTGGTCAGGCATGTTGTCAAAAAAGAAGTGGAGAGCTTTAGGGGGGAGTTAAGTGTAGCGGGACTGGACATTCATGGTGAAAATGAGGCAATCAGGGGTAAGTTACTGAGGAGATCAAGAGCATGTGAATTGTCACAGATATAGGTGGGAAGGGACTAAAATGGAGTTGAGGTATGTGGACATGAGTTCGGTAGGGCAGAAGCAGGCCAACCTGTACCCGAACAGTCAGGATTGTGACCTTGGGTAGGAGGTAGAAGCCAAGCAGTGTGCAGTAAGGAACTATGAGGTTGGCAATGGATGAGAGATCTCCATAGTTGATGATGGTGCCACAGACAATGTCCTGATGGTCCAAGTGGGGGCCTTTCCAAGGGGTAAAGGAAGAGTTTGAGAGTTGTCTCCAGGCCGCTGCAAAGTAGGTGACTGGGGTGCTATTGTACTGCAACAGTCCGCAAGTGTGACAGTGAGGTTGGGTTGGGTGCAGAGAGAGTGGGGGGAAATGTGTTCAGAGGAGGAAAGGTTCAAAAGGGAGAGAGCAGTGCTGTTGTCTCGTCAGCAATTAGAGATGAAGAGATCCAGAGCAGGGGACAAGAGGAGGAGGGTTGGAGATGGGAGATGGTAGAAGGGATCACTGGCGAAGGGTGGAGAACTCTTGCCTGAGAAGTGGAGTTGAAGACAGGGGAAGAAGAGCTCAGCATCATGACGGGCAGGGAACTGACTGCAGTGTGGGCGAAGGGAGACCCTTGCTGAGGACAGAAGATGACATGTGAGCCTCAGACAGTCATAATAAACCCAATTCTGATATCCCCATTCTACCTCCCACAATATTTCACCTTCATTTCATCTCATTACACGTCAGCTGCCGTGGCTGAGCCTGTCCCACCATGGTGTTTGCAAGTAGTGGCTGTGATTAATGGTTGGATCTCCCCTCTCAGAGGCACCCACCTCCCTGCCCCATCCCTGTAGCTTCACCATTTCCTTCACCTCCCCTGTCCTGACCACCTGCCCATCTCCACACACCTTCCTCCCTCTGGTTCCCAGCACCTTTCCTTTATTCCACAGTCTGCTGTCCTCTCCCATCAGATTCCACCTTCTTGAGCCTTGTCTCTTCCAATATTACCTCCCAGTTTCTCATATTATTCCATTTCTCCCACTCCCCTCCCTCCTGCCTGTCCTCCCCACATCCCACTCCCACCCCTAACCTGGATTCACCTTTTACCTCCCAGTTTCCCATATTATTCCATTTCTTCCCCCCCCCAACCTGGATTCACCTATCACCTCCCAGCTTCTCCTGCCCCCCCCCCCCAGTCTCACCTATCGTGCTCCCCCTACCCCTCCCCGTTTGTTCTGGCTGCTGAAGGGTCTCAGTCCGAAATCAACTGTCCCTTTCCCCGCTCCCTGACCTGCTGAATTCCTCGGCCACCGATTTCCAGCAACCCGCGGTCTCTCTCGTGTCTCAGCTAAACCAGCTTGATTCCTTGCCGATTCTGAGGAAGCGTCACCCATCTGAAATACTCGCTCCGTCTTTCTCCCCTGGATGCAGATTGATTGGCCGAGAATTTCCAACATTTTCTGCGTTCAGCCCAAAATTACAGAAAAGTGGTTCAAAGCAAATAGTCATAAACAAGCCTCCCGGGTTTTCTTCCAGCTGACGATATTCCTGTTTCCCCCTTCAATGTTCCTACTGAGGTTGAATTAATGGGCCTGCGGTACCTGACTTTCTCCTTGCTCCTCTGGTCGGACAGACACGGTAATAACAGTCCCCAGTTCGCCGGAACCCCCACCCCACCCCCGTATCCACAGGATTGCACTTAGTGCTGCAGTGATTTCCTCCCACACTTCCCTCCTCTAACTTCATTTATTCTTGTACCTAATCACCACCAGTTGTTCCCCCCACCCCGTCTCTGGTCTCTCAACGATCTCCTACTGAGGGATTGCCCGTTCCCTGATGGAGACAGCACCAGGCTCCAGGTCAGCTTCTACCCTGTTGTTATAAAACTATCGAATGGTTCCATAGTGCGGACAGGCCCTCTGCTTGAACACTGTATCTTGGTACCTGTGACAATAATAAACCAGTTCCAACTCTAATTGAATCAGAGGTGCTTTGGTGCACGCCTCACCCTTCATGTTCCTGATGGGAGGTTGTTGCCTGAGGCGGCAGTGCAGTGATTGTTCTCCGGAACCGTAGGCCCATTAATTTACCCTCAGCAGAAACACTGATGGGGAAATGGGAAACTTACATTCGCGATCTAGGGGCAAGGTTCGCCGCTAGCGAGCACCACCCGCCCTCCAATGACGTCAGGTACCGGAACCCAGCCAGCTATGACGTCATGCATCAAACCCCACCCTGCTAATGACGTCCAACTCCAAACGCCCAACTTTTGCCCCGCTGGTGACGCAACCATGTACGCCCCGCCCACCATTGACGTCGAGGAATGTGCCGGACTCCGGCATAGCCGCGTTATCCATCGGATTTCCGGAGCCGGCTCGAAACATCGGGCAGGTCGGGTAGGTCGGGCAACGCTGATGAGGAGCGAGCTAGAGATGAAGATTCGGGCTGGACACCGACCTGCGAACCCGCAGCTGCACCCAGTCTCCGCCCCACACCAGCGGACGTGACGTGAGCGGTTGGGCGCGACGCCCGCTGGGAGTTGTAGTCACGTGGCTCTGGCTGGCATCGCACTCCCATTGGGCGCACGACGGTGTCACAAGCGAATCGGGGGGCGCGAGACTCGGGGGTGCGCGGACGAGGCCGGAGCGGCGGTTGTGAGCGGCGGCTTCGGGGAGAGCCGGGTCCTCGATCGGCGGCGGAAGGCAGGCCTCTCCCTCGGCCTCTGCCTCTGCCTCGCACACAGGCCGCGGCGTCCTGCACGGATTTCCGGAATTGGTGACGGACCCGCGGGTGAGGGGAAGCGGAGGTGGAGGTGGAGGTGGCGGTGGCTGTAGGGAGGATGGATAGGGATGTGGTGGGGGGGTGGACAAGAAAGGAGGGGCTCCGCTTGGTATCTGGGGGAAGGGGTGCGGGGGCAGGGGCAGGGTGGATGAGGGGGAACGGCATTGGAGTACTGGGGAGGAGATGGGGGAGAAATGGAGACGGTAGAGGAAGAGGAGGGATTGGGGAGACGAAAGGGAGGGTGTTTGAACTGGGAGCTGGGAACAGGGCAAGGAAGAGGATCGTTGGGGGAAACTCTTTCCTTCATGGCTGCACTTACAGACACCCCACCCCACCCCGGCTCCTAACTGGTACAGGGCCAGTTTCGGGCCGAGACGTCGACTGTTTACGCTTCTTCACAGATGCTGCCGGACCTGCTGAGTGCCTCCAGCATTTTGTGTGTATTTCTTGGGTTTGCAGCATCTGCAGACGTTCTCCTGTTTAACACAGACGCTGCTTGGGTGTTGCCACTTATCCTGTGTCCACTGCTTCCCTTGATTGTTCATTCCTGACACCAGTTCTCCTTGTGTGTAAAATGTATTATTCAGATCCTCTTAATGCTGTTCCCTTGATTCTGTGTCATCTAACAGCACAGGTATAGAGCCTCAGACTCATGATCTTTGTGCTAGATGTGATGCCAAACACACCTAATCACACCTTTCTGCACCTGAGCCATCTCTCTCTATTTCTTGCATGTTCATGCTTCCTTCTGTTTCCTTAAAAATAACATCCCTTGCAAATCTTCTTTAAATTTTCTCCCCTCTGGTATTTGGCAATTCCATTCTGGGAAAAAGATTTTGACTGTCTATCAAAATTTTCAAACCTCTATCAGGCGGCTGTGACGGGAACAGTCGGGCGTGACACCCACTGGGAGTTGTAGTCACATGGCTCTGTCTTCATCCCAAGTTTGTCCAAGCAGCATCATCATCAGATGCTGTGCCCAGTTTGAGCTTTGACTGCCATGGCCCACACGCTTCTGTTTCGGGTCAAGTGGATCAATTCATTGGTATTCATTTCCAGTTCTCTGGCTGCTGTCTCCATCATCATTTGTCTTTGCCTTCCTCTTGCTTTCTTCCCTTCAGTCTTTCCCATAATTACCAAGCATTCTAACTCCTCTTTCCTAATCACATGTCCAATGAAGTCATGTTGCTTTTTCATGATCTCATACATTATTTCTCTTTTTGTATTTGCTCTGTTCATGACATCCTCATTAGATATTCGTTTCATCCATGATATTCTTTGCATCCTCCTCAAAAACCACATCTCTGCTGCTTCAATTTGTTTCCTCACGTTACTAGATATTGTCCTTGAGCCATATAACATAACTGGATAAACACAACATTTCAGTGCTCTGAGGCAGATTGTCATGCCTAGTTTAGTGTTGGTCAGTATACTCTTCATTCTCGTAAAGGTGTCTTTTGCCATCCCTATTCTTCTTTTAACGTCCATGTCGCACCTGCCATCTGATGTCACCCAGCTTCCTAAGTAGCAAAAGTTCTGTACTTGTTTTATGTTTTCCCCATTTATTCTCAGCCTGCAGATAGGATTCTCCTTCTTTTTGGATATCACCATGCATTCTGTCTTTTTGCAGTTGATAGATGGACCCATTTTTGCACTTTCTTCAACAATTTTATCAATTGTTTTGTAGTTCTTCCTCTGTACTTGCAATTAACACAGTGTCATCCGCATGTCTAAAATTATTGGTGTTTTCACCGCCAACTTTGATTCCCAAGATGTCTCTTATTTTTTGTAATATTGTTTCACTGTACACATTAAATAAATCAGGGGAGAAAACACACCCTTGTCCAATGCCTCTCTTGATTTTCGTAAACTGACTCACTTCTCCATCTATCCTTACAACGGCAGTTTGTTCCCAGTACAGATTTCTGATTAGGCGGAGGTCTTTCGAATCTAGATCTAAAGCTTTTTGTCCAAGCAACACAAAACAAAATGCTGGAGGAACTCTGCAGGCCAGGCAGCATCTATGGAAAAGAGTGAACAGTCGACATTGCAGGCCGAGACCCCTCTTTAGGACTGGAGAGAAAGGCGGGAAGTCAGAATAAGAAGCTGGGAGAAAGGTTTAAGAGGGTCTGAAGGATACATTATACACACAAGGAGAACTTGTGTTTGGAATGAAAATCAGTGGACACAGGAACCACTAGCGTTCAATGTAAACGAGGCGCAGGTCATTATGAATTCAGTGTGAACAAGTGTGCAGTTTCCCCCATCGCTCCTCTCATTGTCCCCTGTTTGTTCAGCCTGTTACAGCACAAGTACTTTAATCTTCATACTTAACCTTCTCTGCACCTCTCCAAAGCCTCCACCACCTTCCCGTAATGGGACTTGACCCATACACAGTTCTTCAAATGTAGCCTTACCAGCACCGTACAGATGCAAAATCATTTCTTGGCTTCTATACTCAAAGCTTCGATCAATAAAGCCAAGCATGCCATATCACCCCAAGATCCCTCTGTACATCAGGAATAGGAATCCTAAGGGCCCTAATGTTTCTGTATTTTCCCTGTGCATTTGAACTAACATGCAACACCTCACACTTCCCCAGATTAAACTCTTGTCTCATTTCTCTGTCCCTGTGTGCAGATGGAAGATGTAGTATCCACTGAACTGCTCCAAGATTTAGCTAGAAACTTGCTAACCCCAATATCATTAGAGACGTGAGTGCTCTGCAGAACATGGTTGGTCCCAGATCACCAGGGAGATGAATATCTTACCCCAATGTCATTGTACATACGAGGGCCCGGATCACCAGGGAGAATATCTTACCCCGGTGTCATTGTATATACGAGGGCCCGGATCACCAGGGAGAATATCTTACCCCAGTGTCATTGCATATACGAGGGCCCGGATCACCAGGGAGAATATCTTACCCCAGTGTCATTGTATATACGAGGGCCCGGATCACCAGGGAGAATATCTTACCCCGGTGTCATTGTATATACGAGGGCCCGGATCACCAGGGAGAATATCTTACCCCGGTGTCATTGTATATACGAGGGCCCGGATCACCAGGGAGAATATCTTACCCCGGTGTCATTGTATATACGAGGCCCCGGATCACCAGGGAGAATATCTTACCCCGGTGTCATTGTATATACGAGGGCCCGGATCACCAGGGAGAATATCTTACCCCAGTGTCATTGTATATACGAGGGCCCGGATCACCGGGAGAATATCTTACCCCGGTGTCATTGTACATACGAGGGCCCAGATCACCAGGGAGAATATCTTACCCCAGTGTCATTGTATATACGAGGGCCCAGATCACCAGGGAGAATATCTTACCCCAGTGTCATTGTATATACGAGGGCCCGGATCACCAGGGAGAATATCTTACCCCAGTGTCATTGTATATACGAGGGCCCAGATCACCAGGGAGAATATCTTACCCCGGTGTCATTGTATATACGAGGGCCCGGATCACCAGGGAGAATATCTTACCCCAGTGTCATTGCATATACGAGGGCCCGGATCACCAGGGAGAATATCTTACCCCAGTGTCATTGTATATACGAGGGCCCGGATCACCAGGGAGAATATCTTACCCCGGTGTCATTGTATATACGAGGGCCCGGATCACCAGGGAGAATATCTTACCCCGGTGTCATTGTATATACGAGGGCCCGGATCACCAGGGAGAATATCTTACCCCAGTGTCATTGTATATACGAGGGCCCAGATCACCAGGGAGAATATCTTACCCCAGTGTCATTGTATATACGAGGGCCCGGATCACCAGGGAGAATATCTTACCCCGGTGTCATTGTATATACGAGGGCCCGGATCACCAGGGAGAATATCTTACCCCAGTGTCATTGTACATACGAGGGCCCGGATCACCAGGGAGAATATCTTACCCCAGTGTCATTGTACATACGAGGGCCCGGATCACCAGGGAGAATATCTTACCCCAGTGTCATTGTACATACGAGGGCCCGGATCACCAGGGAGAATATCTTACCCCAGTGTCATTGTACATACGAGGGCCCGGATCACCAGGGAGAATATCTTACCCCAATGTCATTGTATATACGAGGGCCCAGGTCACCAGGGAGAATATCCTACCCCAATGTCATTGTACATACGAGGGCCCAGATCACCAGGGAGAATATCTTACCCCAATGTCATTGTACATACGAGGGCCCAGATCACCAGGGAGAATATCTTACCCCAGTGTCATTGTATATACAAGGGCCCAGGTCACCAGGGAGACGTACACCCCTCCACTACTGTCCTGTTTATTACAGCCAAACCAATTTTTAATCTAAGCTACTAGATAATTTGAAACACAAAAATCTGCAGATGCTGTGATCAAAGCAACACTTTCAATATTTGGATGAACTCAGCAGGTCGGGCAGCATCAGTCAGAAACGATGAGTCGACGTTTCAGGCCTGAACCCTTTGTCAGGACTGAAGAATGAAAGATGGGGAAGGATTTGAAGAATGCTTGTAGCTTCAGTTGAAAGACAAAGGGGTGGGGAGGGGAAGCATTGACGTCACAGCCCTGAAAACAATGGGTGGTAGAAGAAGGAGGCGGAACCATGAGGCAGCTGGAGGAGGGGGCAGAGTGACATAGGGATAGAGGAAGGGAGGGGGAGGGAATTACCAGAAGTTGGAGAATTCTATGTTCATACCAAGGGGCTGGAGACTACCTAGACGGTGTATGAGGTGTTGCTCCTCCAGCCTGAGTTTAACCTCATCATGGCAGTAGAGGAGGCCATGTATGGACATATCCAAATGGGAAGCAGAGTTGAAGTGGGTGGCTACTGGGAGATCCTGTCTGTTGTGGCAGACGGAGTGGAGGTGCTCGACGAAGCGGTCCCCCTATCCCCCAATTATCCCCCAGATAACTTAACCTTCTGGCTCAGTATACCGTGAAGGACCTTGTCATACACTTTGCTGAAGACCATGCAGATAACATTCACTCTCCTACCCTCGTCAGTCTTTTTCTGCGTCACTCATTCAAGTTCGAAGGACGCGATCTCCATGCAGACTCTCCCTACAAGTCCATGCTTCTCCCTACGAGTACATTCTAGTCCTAAGAATTCACTTCACTACCACTGCTATAAGGCTCACCAGCCGATCACTTTCAAGACAATCCCTATGGCCTTTCAAGCAAAAGAGTGACATTGGCTGCACTCCAGCCCTCTCCCTTGATCTGTTTGGACAGCCTGTAGCAGGAGAAACAGACTGCCTGTCTACCCCATCATAATTATATTTACTTCTGTCATGTTGCCTCCCTTGCTCCAAGGAAAAGAGAGCCTGCCTGTCCAATTACTCTTTATAACTCCAGTCCTGGAATCCTGTCAGCATCCTTGGTGTTGGAATTGGTTTATTATTGTAGAGGAGTCTGATAACTGGGATAGAAAGTGTCCTTGGGCCTGTTAGTACATGCTTTCAGGCTTTTCTACTTTCTACTGATGGGAGAGGACAAAAGAGCGAATATCTGGAACAGGCGGGGTCATTGATTCTGTTGGTTTTGCTTTACTGAGACAGTGAGGAGTGTGGACAGAGGCTATGGAAGGGAGGCTTGTGCTGAGCTGTGTCCATACTCTGCACTTTCCAAGTAGTGTGCATTCAGATATGGTGCATCAATAAAAGTTGTTAGGGGTTGATTAGAGCATGCCAAGTTTCTTTTGCATTTGGTGAGCACCTTGGCTATGGCGTCCGCTTGGTTGGATCAGGACGTCATTTTGTCCCCCTCTCATCTTGCCCGTCGTATGGTGACCATATCTAACCACTGTCCTGCTGACCGTCCAGCAGTCACAGCCCGTGAGAAGGGCAGAGGATCGGGCAGATATACTGAGGATCAGTGGGGATGGGGGAACGCGGGCTGAGGGTGACGACTCGTGAGCTTGCAGCTGAGTGGCCTTCCTTTTTGTGTTTCCGCAGCACCGCGGGACCGTGGGGGAAGAGGCCTGGAGAGGAGAGGAGGGACGTGACGGCGCGATGGAGACGGAGACTGACAGCGATGTGGTGATCGAGCACCAGTACATGTGCTCAGAGTGCGGACAGCTGTACAACACGCTGGAGGAGGTGCTGTTACACCAGCAGAGCCACGGCTGGCTGCATGTGCTGGTGTGCCCCGAGCTGGCCGACGGGGAGGTGAAGGGGCTGGGCCTGGCGCCCGCCAGCAGCGAGGCCGAGAGCCGCTTCCAGTGCCTGGAGTGTGGGCAGCTGCTGAACAGCCCTGACGAGCTGCTGCAGCACCAGGGGGCGCACGCCAAGGAGGCCGTGGTCTGCAGCAGGCTGGACGAAGGCAGCGCAGAGAGCCAGGGCACCCTGGCGGAGAGTGCCCACCATTACGAGTGCTCGGAGTGTCTGCAGGTCAGTCGGGGGGGGAGTTCTGCCCGTTGGGGTCGGGGATGGTAATTGCTGAATGTGGAGAGGGTTCCTTACGTTCCCACAGGATCTGAGCCCACTGGGGAAGGGGGTGGCAAATGAAAACTGACTCACAACCCCCTTGCACTGTGTATTGCACATGTGCCAAGGGACTGCAGCAACCGGTTAATATTCTGAGCTCTAGTTCTAGACTGGGCATGTGAGGTGAAGCAGAGGTCCCAGGGTGTTTGCAAGGGAGGCTGAAAGCCGGTTGGCAGGTGGGAGGCAAGATCCAGAACAGCCAGTGAGTTTCCTCCCCCTTCGGGAGAACTCAAACCAGAGGCGCATGCAAGTCTCGCACGGTGGTGGCGGTCTGGAACGGGGTGCTGGCAGAGCCAGGTGTGACGGGGGCCTTTGGACAGACACGTGAGCCGGCAGCAAATGGACGGGTGTGAGTAATGTGTAGGCAGAGAGGAATTAGGAGTTGACTATCGTGAAAGCTTGTCTTGCACACTTCCTACAGGTTAGGTCATTCCTCAGTGCATTGAGGTAGAACAAGGTAAAACAATAACAGGATGCAGAATAACGTGTTACAGTTACAGAAAAGGTGCAGGCAGGCAATAAGGTGCAGGTTGATAATGGGGTAGATTGTGAGGTCAAGGGTCCATCTTGTACTGTTTCTCAATTGTCTGATAACAGGGTGGGGGCTGTCCTTGAGCCTGGTGCAATGTAATTTCAGACGTTTGTATCTTCTGCCCGACGGGAGAGGGGAAAAGAGAGACTGTCTGGGGTGGGTTCGGTCTTTCATTATGCTGGCTGCTTTACTGAGGTGGTGAGAAGCGTAGGCAGAGCCCGCGGAGGGGAGGCTGGTCTCCGTGATGTGCTGAGTTGTGTACACAGCTCCCTGTGGATCCTTGTGGTCAGGGGCAGAGCAGTTGCTGTAGCAAACCCTGACTGATCTGGATAGGATGCTTTGATAAAAATCGGTGAGGGTCAATGGGGACATAGCAAATTTCGTTAGCCTCCTGCAGAAGGCGGTGATGGTGGGACCAGGGATGGGCGTGGCTTGCTGTGGTCATGGAGGGCCTGTTTCTGTGCTGTATTTTGTCCGGTCACTACCCCTCCCTTGAGGCTCTGACCCTTTTCCTATCTTTGCCTCCCCCACCCACCGTCCTCGCTCTGCAGATATTCCTGAGCTCGGAGGAGGCACTGGCTCACCAGCGGACCCACAGCGAGGAGCCGGCACCTTGCGACGGGGAGGATGCGGAGACGGGGGCCCCGGCGGGCGGCGAGGAGGGGGAACAGGATCAGCAGCAGTGCCCGGAGTGCAGCCAGGTCCTGAGCAGCGTGCAGGAGCTGCTGCAGCACCAGGCCCTGCACGCCAAGGCCCCTCCCCGCCGGGAGCCCCCGCCAGCCCCCCTGGAGTGCACCGAGTGCGGCAAGGCCTTCACCACAGCCCGGCGGCTGCTGCAGCACGAGCGCAGCCACCTGGGCCAGCCCCACCCCTGCCAAGAGTGCGGCCGCTCCTTCCGCAAGGCCTCCTCGCTGGAGCAGCACCAGCGCGCCCACCGGGGCGAGGTGCTCTACCTCTGCACCGACTGCGGCCGCGGCTTCGGCACCGAGACGGCGCTGGTGCAGCACCGGCGGCTGCACACCGAGGATCCTCTGCACCGCTGCGCCCAGTGTGGCAAGGCCTTCCACAACATGACCAAGTACCTGTACCACCGGCGAACCCACTCCGCCGCTTCGTCCGCCGCCAGCAGCGTCTCCGCCACCGACAAGGGCACGACGCCGGCCAGGAAGGAGGGGCCGGCGGAGGCAACGGAGACGACGGCGGCAGCGGAGCCGGCTGGGGGCGAGGGCCCGCACCGCTGTGCGCTCTGCGGCGAGGAGTTTGCCGAGCCCGTGCAGCTGCTGCGTCACCGGCGCCAGGCGCACGCTGGCCAGCGCCGGCACGCCTGCCCAGTCTGCGGCAAAGCCTTCCGCAAGCCGGTGCACGTTCGCAACCACCTGCGCACCCACACCGGGGAGCGGCCCTTCCAGTGCGCCGAGTGCGGCAAGACCTTCACCACTCTGGCCAACCTGGCCCGGCACCACCAGACCCACACCGGCGAACGGCCCCACCGCTGCGACCTGTGTCCCCGCGCCTTCGCCCAATCCTCCAACCTGCGGCAGCACCGCCGTCTGCACACCGGCGAGCTGCCCCACCGCTGCCCGGACTGCCCGCGAGCCTTTGGCCGCGCCTCCAAGCTCCGGCAGCACCAGCTGCGCCACGGCACTCAGCCTGCGCTCCACTGCGCCGAGTGCGGCCGTGGCTTCGCCCATCGCCGGCGCCTGGAGCTACACCGGCTGCTGCACGCCGGCCAGGAGCCCCACCGCTGCCCGGACTGTGGCCGCCAATTCGCTGAACCCTCCAGTCTGGAGGGGCACCACTGTGCCGCCGCTGACAGCGGCAACGCTGGCGCTCTCGAGTGTGAGAGCTGCGGCCGCCTCTGTCGCTCGCCGGCCGCCCTGCAGCTCCATCAGCGGGTGCACACGGGCGAACGCCCCTTCCGCTGCAACCAGTGCGGCAAGGCCTTCGCCGGCAGCGGTGGCCTGCGGCTCCATGAGCGGCGGCACACCGGCGAGCGGCCCCACCCCTGTCCCGACTGCGGCAAGCGTTTCAGCTCTGCCTCGGCCCTGCTGCTGCACCGGCGGGTGCACACGGGCGAGCGCCCCTTCCGCTGCGCCGACTGCGGCAAGGCCTTCAAGCAGTCCAACCACCTGCGGGAGCACCGGCGCACCCACACCGGTGAGCGGCCCTACCGCTGCGAGACCTGCGGCAAGGCCTTCGTCCAGTCCATGCACCTGCTCGACCACCGGCGAGTACACACCGGAGAGCGGCCCCACCGCTGCCGGCACTGCGGCAAGGCCTTCAAGACCCCGTCCAACCTGCGCAGCCACTGGCGCACCCACACCGCGCAGCCGGCCATCTGTGCTGAGCTCGGCGACACCTTCACTGTCATCAGGCCTGCCGACTCCATCCCCACCACCATCGTGGGCACCATCGAAATCTACTAACCTCAACCTCGGGGGCTGGAGAATGGTGGTGGGGGTCAGAGTGTGGATCCCCTACAGTCTGTGTGTGTGTCTCTGTCCCCCCTCTCTCTCTCCCTCCCTCTCCGTGTGTCTGTCTCTCTGTGTCTCGCTGGTGATTGTATGTGCACACCTGTCACTTGGCTCAGCAACCATACCCCCTTCCCCAGCTCAGACATGGAAAGGGAGGGAGGGTCGGTGTACATAAATATGTAAATTTTGCAAAGGTTTGTAAGTCAAACAATGTACATTCGGGTCTTTTTTCCTGCTGCTTTGGCTGGTGATGTTTTCAGCCATCGTTGGGAGTGATGGAAATGAGGGTTTAACCTGTTACTTGTGAAATACAACTGTTATCCGAACTGTCTTGGTCTTTTGATTTCGTACCTTGGTGTGGGTGGGCGGAGAAAGATGCAGCCTCTTCCGGTGACACTGCCTGGAACCTCCCTCCACAGTGAGAGCTTCTCCCGACTGGAGGGGTCGGCAGTACAGAGCGTTGCACTGCGATGCCATCTGGATTTGAGGCCATTGACTTGTCTTTATTTCTTACATCCTTCACATACATGAGGAGTAAAAATCTTTGTTGTGTCTCCATCTAAATGTGCCATGTGCAATCATAGTAAATGTAATATAGAGTACACTGAAGTCAGCACGAGTTCATCTGGTGGAAGAAGCTGTCCCGGAGCCTGTTGGTCCAGGCTTTTCTGCTGTGGTACTGCTTCCCAGATGGTAGCAGCTGGAACAGTTTGTGGTTGGGGTGACTCGGGTCCCCAATGATCCTTCGGACCCTTTTTACACACCTGTCTTTGTAAATGTCCTGAATCATGGGAAGTTCACATCTACAGATGCGCTGAGCTGTCCACACCACTCTCTGCAGAGTCCTGCGATTGAGGGAAGTACAGTTCCCATACCAGGCAGTGATGCAGCCAGTCAGGATGCTCTCAATTGTGCCCCTGTAGAAAGTTCTTAGGATTTGGGGGCCCATACCAAACTTCCTCAGCCATCTGAGGTGAAAGAGGCGCTGTTGTGCCTTTTTCACCACACAGCTGGTGTGTACAGACCACAAGGTTCTCGGTGATGTGGATGCCGAGAAACCTGAAGCTGTTTACTCTCTGAATCCCAGATCCATTGATGTCAACAGAGGTTAGCCCGCCTCCATTCCTCCCGTAGTCCACAACCAGCTCCTTTGTTTTTGCGACATGCACTTTAAGGAGAGGTTGGACAAATGTTGGTTTTCTCTGAAGCTGAGTGGGTACTTGATAGAGGTGTAGATAGGGTAGACAGACTTTTTCTCAAGGTGAACAAAGGTATGCTTAAAGGGGATTTCTGAGGCATGTTTTCTTTACAGACAGGGTGCTGGGTGCCTGGAACAAGCTGCAAGGTGGTGAACTACAGTGACTTTTCAGAGATGTCTATACAGACACACGAGTGGGCAGGGAAAGGAGGGAAATGGATTATGCACAGCCAGAGGATATGGTTGGATTTCACTGTGATCACCCACCAAGTACAAGGTGTTGGGGGCCGATTATCCCAGTGACCCTGCATGTCTCTGAGATGTGGGAGGAAACTGAAGCCACTGAGGGAAACCAACAAGGTCACAGAGATTATTCGTGGCAGGTGGGCTGCCTAGTTTCAGATCTGCAGCAGAATGTTTGAGGTTTGCTGTGTTTTCTCAGTCAGCCCTGTAAGTGGGAGGGTTCATCCCCAGCTTTGGGGGCGTGGAGACAGTCCTGCTCCTAGTACTGGCAGATCCTGTAGTCAAAGGTCTGTCCCCAAGCGTCTCCCCGGCGGCATCATCATCATCTAACTGGTTAGCTGCTGGTTTCCCCGGAGACTGGAGCTGGGGGAGGACACAGTGGGAGGCCCATATCCATGTCAGTGAAGCTCCTTAGTGACTTGGTGCTGTCCCATTCACACTACTCGCCCTGTCACAGAGGGGGCCGGGGAGCTGGAAATCAGCAGTCCCGAGAAGCAGGAGCTTATGAAATCCAGGGCAGGTGAGTTACTCAACAGGACAGGCAGCAGCTATGGAGGGGAATAAACGGTGGACCTTTCAGACCGAGACACTAAATCAGGACTGTAAAGTTTGGGGGAAGGGGAAGGTGATAAGTGAACTGGTGCAGGAGGGAGGTCTACAGGTACAGGGGTCACAGGGTTTTTTCCCAGGGCAGGTGGGCCCTCTACAAGAAGGATGACCGATATGCTTGCAGAGCTTTTGGCTGGTGCTGCCCAAGAGGATTTACCCTGGCCTGGGAGGGGTGTGGGGAGGTGAGCTGTAGGTCAGCTAATGGAGGGAAATTGGACATTCAGTTGGGTAAGGTTGTAATGAAGGACAGAGAGCGTCAGGGAGAACTACTTCAGAGCCTGGATCAGTATATGGAATTAGGAAGAGAGAATAGCAGGTCAGGCAGTTCAACGTTCCAGGATTCAGATATACTGGTGGGGGTTGGGGTGCTGGTGCTTTACTGACTAGGGAGAATGTCTCTCCAGTTCTTACTCGAGGGTTCATCCACTGAGACAATATGGGTAGAACTCATAAATAAGAAAGGTGCAATCATTGTAATGGAGTTCAAGTACTAATCTCCCACTAGCCAACAGGAGGGAGAGGAAGAGATGGCACGGTACCACAGTGGTTACTCAACGCTTCACAGTACCAGCAACCCAGGTTCAATTCCTGATGCTGTCTGTAAGGAGTTAGTATGTTCTCCCCATGATCTCATGGGTTTCCTCCGAGCGTGCCAGTTTATCCCACAGTCCAAAGACGCACTGGTTGGTAGGTTCATTGGTCATTGTAAATTGTCCCATGATTTGGCGAGGATTGAATTGGGGGTTGTTGGACAGTGTGTCTAGAAGGGACTATTCCACGCTGTATCGCAATGAATAAAGATAGGTTGACAGATATGGAGCGAGATTTCAGGCCTTTCTGCTGGCCCTGCCATCATAACAGGGATAGGATTCCCTTTGCCCATATTTACCAAACCATGAGCCTCTGTATCCAATACAGCATTTTCCATAATTTCTGTCAAAATTCAAGTTCCTATCGATAAGCACTTATTTCCCCATCGCCCTGTTTACTTTCCATAGGAATTGTTTTTGTCCCTCCCCACTGAACTCCCTCTGGGCCCTTGCCCCAGGGTAAGTGCTACACCTCAGCCACCATCAATCAGGACCCCAAACTGTCTTTCCAGGCGGGGCACTCTTACTCTTGTGAGTCTGTCAGGGTCATCTACTGTATTCAGTGATCCCATGGCAGCCTCCTGATGCAGATTAGGGGACTGTTTTGTCAGGCATCTTCACTGTCTGCCACAGATGACAGGTAGCCACTTTCAATTTCAATTCCACTTCATGTTCCCATTCTGGCATGTCTATCCATGGCCTTTTCTACCACCATGATGAAGGCACATACAAGTTGGAGGAGAAAAACCTCATATTTTGTCTGGGTAGCCTCCAACCTGCAGAAGTTGGAAAGCCATACTTCAGCTCCATCAAACGTTTGGAGTACTGTCTGCAGTTCTGGTCACCCCATTATAGGAATGATGTGGAGGCTTTGGAGAGGATCAAGTGGTTTACCAGGCTGGAGTGCATTGCCAAAAGGAGTGACTGGACAAACTTGGATTGTTGCCTCTGGAGATCTAATAGTGGTTTATAAAATTGAGATGGTCTTCTCAGAAATATGAAATACTAGGTTTAGTTTTAAGGTGGTTGTAAGAAGAACAGAGTAGGTGCCTGGAATACGCTGTTTAGACAGGCACCTCACAAAGGCAGGAAATGGAGGGATATGGACCTGTATAGGCAGTGGTGACGTGGGTCTGGTCTATGTTCCAGAACAGACATTGGAGACCGGGATGCCACAACAAGGAGTTACTGACACAGAGTGAGACACAAAAAGGAACCTGCATGGCTTCTTAAAAAAAACTTTCCACCATTGAGTTGGGTGTGTTCAGTGTGGAACACACTGGACTATAAATTAGAATGAATATCAAACACTCCCCTTAATGGGGAAGGATGGGGTATTTGTGCACACCATCTCTCAGGAAATGACCTGCATGTGGGTTATTTCAGAGGTGAATGGTGAAGGTGCTGGGGAGTTTTATGTCGCCTTTGTTGTTGGCCTTTCATTCTAGACGTCTGGTTTTCCAGCTCATCCGGTGACCCTCTGTGCTGCCGTACTCAGGAAAAGACTCCCTTCATTAAATAATACAAGTGAAGCAGACCGGATTTACCAATTAAATAGTTTATTCAACTAAAAAAGGAGGGGGAAAATCAGTACATACTGGAAAACAGATCAAAACAAGATGCTGGAAATGTTTGCAGGCCAGCTGGATCTTCGCCCACTCCTCTCTACACAGCTGTTACCTGTCCAGGATTCAGCTGCTTATAGCATTCCCTGTTTGTACTGGTTCCTTTGTACAGGGACTGAAATCCCTGTTGTCAGTCATTCCCAAATGCTTTACACGAACATCACTCAAAATGCCCTCCAGCGTCACTCAGGTGAATTGAGTGGAGCTGACAGAATTGAAGGCAGATTATCAGGGAATCAGTCCAAGAGGAGGGGAACATATAACACTGATCAGCCCCACTAAACAATGTGGGTGGAAACATTCAGACACTAGTTCCTGAAACAGACTCACTTGGTGAACAGGGTGCAGGACAAGACTCTACCTGTTTGGGACCTGTAGCCATGTAGGACCTGCCCTTGTTCTCCCTCCACGGACACTGCCTGACCCACTGAGTATATCCACCTGATACCAAATCGAACAGTTAAAGATACTGCGGTTGGCAGAGTTGAGGCAGAAGTTTCCCCCGGACATCACACCACAGGTGCCATCATGGATCAAGAGCTTGAGTTTCCTTTGCTCAACAGAGTGGGCAGATCGTGGTGCTGTGGTATACAGCCAGCAGAATCCTCAGATATCTACAGAGAACGTTCCAGGTGAAAACATGACCTGTTGCCAGACAGCAGCACCCCACTGCAGTAATTACAGATTCAGCACGTTGGGGGATCTCAGGAAATTCTTAGTGTCATTAACAGTAACGAGCAAAGTGCCTCATTTATAGGGAGGTAGTGATGCAAGTTCACGATATTGATGAGGGTACAGGGGTTGGGATGTACAAGACAGTGGGGAAGACAACATTTGGAGGATTGTGTGCAGTTCTGGTCACTGGAAAGGGCGCTGATGATATGAGATTCTTGGAGGCCTTTGGGTATGAGAAACTGGAGAGGCTGGGATAGTGTAGGGCTGACCGTATAAAGGTTTATAAAACCATGAGGGGCACCATCAAGGTGAACAGTCACAACACTTTCCCCAGGATATAGGGATCTGAAAAGGGGAGGCAGGCAGGACATTGGTTAAAGATTTTAAAAGGGACCCGAGGGACACCATTTTCCACACAAAGGATAGCATTTGGAACAGGCTGCCAGAGGAAAGTGTGGAGGCAGGCATAGTAATTACATTTAAAAGAATGTTGACAGACAGGTACATGGATAGGAAAGGTTCAGAGGGATTTTGGGCCAGACTCGGGCAAATGTAATGAGTACAGTGAATAACTTGGTCGGTATGGACAAGTTGGGCTGAAGGGCTCACTTCTATTCTGTGTGACTTTGGCTCAAGACCAGCACATTTACATCTGACGACGCTGACGTGGCTAACAGGAGACATGCATTCTGTGCTCTTTCACCTCTCTGTTCTGCTCTGCTATGAGATCAACAAGCAACCATGGTGGCAAGTAAGTGTAAGTTGGGTTGTACACTGAGCAAAGGTAATGCTCTTGGGACAAGAGATGAAGGGGAACTCAGTAGGTGTTCCACATGTAACAAGAAAACTGCAGGAAAAACACAGATGCCCTACAGAAGATGTGGCGTTCAGACTGCCAAATGTGGCTCTGTCGAAGTCTCTCCTGGACCTCGACCTGCAGCAAGTGGCTGTGGGGAGGGGGGCAGGAAAAGGTGGGGGGGGGCAAAGAGTACCAGTTAAATGTGTAGCTGAGAAGTTGATGCAGGAGGCAGGATTTCACCTACAAGGATCCTGGGCTCTCTTCCAGAGCAGGTGGGACCTGTACAAGAGGGATAACCAATATGTTTGCTGGTGCTACCTGGCAGGGGGTGGGAACATGACCTGTGTGTCAGCAAGTGGAGGGGTTGAGGGAAGGCCAGCATTAGGTCTGGTAAGGTTGTAAGGGCAGTCAGGGTCAGGTGAAGGGTCTGACGCATTTATTTCAATGCAAAGAGTGTTATAGGTGAGGAAACTTGGATGCTGAAATTAAAGAAAGTGTTTACAAGGTATAGGAAATTAAACAGAAACTTTGAGGAATGTAAAGGAAACTGGGGAGAACTTAAATAGGTAATCGGGAGTACTAAAGGGGGGCCATGAAATGTTCTTGTAGGATTAAGGAGAAACCCAAAGCATTTTATACATACTTTAAAAATCAGTGGGTAATGACAGAGAGGGTAGGACCATTCAAGATTAAGGGAGGCATTTGTGCCTGGAAGATACAGAAGAGTAGTCCACACAGGAGGACATGGAGAATGGCGAGATCAGGGAGGGGTATGCTGCCGTTCCAGGGCAGATGGGGTCTATCCCAGGTTATTGAAAGAAGCAAGAGAGGAGATCACTGCAGTTTTGAGAGATCTTTATGTTCTCTCCAGCCACAGGTGAGTTCCCAGAGGTTAGGAAGACAGTGTTGTTCCACTGTTAAGAAGGGCTATAGAAAATTACAGGGTAGCAAACGTTATGCCAGTGGTAGGGAATTTACTGGGAGTTCTGAGGAAAAGCAATCGGCTTGTTAATGACAGTCAGCATGGCTACGTGGGGAAGTCAAGTCTTACATCTTGATCGAGTTTTTTGTTTGAGAAGGTGACGAGGGTAGGTCAGTGAATGCTGCCTACATGGACTTCAGTAAAGCTTTGGACAAGGTTCCTTCTGGTATAAGCTGATACTAAAAATTAAAGCACGTGGGATCTACAGAGACTTACTTGATCGGATTCAAAATTCGCTTTGGTCATCGAAGAGATGGTAGTGGGTGCAGACACCTTCAAAAGGCAGCTCCTCTAAAAGGAAACGCCGCTTTAAGGACCCTCACCATCCAGGACATTACTCCTCCTCATTACTACCATCAGGCCCGAAACGCTGACTGTTCACTTCAATGATGCTGCCTGACCTGCTGAGTTCTTCCAATATTTTGAATGTATGTTACACACATTTCCCACCAGATTTACTGGCTTGCTGACTGCTCCATGTTGACAAATACTGTACAGTGCAAAAGTCTTGGGCATCCTAGCTATATACATGTGCCTAAGTACTGTTAGATACATCCCCGTTGGTCGAGAGAACCGTACAGGCTCTGTGCAGCAGGCGTCTGGGCTCAGGTCCAGGTGGTGGTGGTGGTGGCCTGGACCCTTCATGCTTATGCTACATCTGCCCACAAAAACCTCCAGGAGAGAGTGACAAGATCAAGAAGAATCATGCCAGCTTGGACATCGCCTGGATTAACAAGGTCCACGCCAATGGTCTGGCGATAAGTTGGCTATCAGAACAAACCATAAGTGGATGAGCTGGACATCATGGAATTAATGGAATCAACCCACGTGAAAGAGGGTACATCAAGTGCATGTGGGGACTCCGGCAACAATAAAGACAATGGTCTACATTCACAGAAAAACATCTGGCTACCCAGCAATCAAACACTGTCAGCAGTGGATTGCTATCACACCTCGAATTGGAAGGCAGAATCAGCAACATCAGCGCTGAACCGAGTTGACTGGGGAATACGAGTTCAAATCCTGCCTCCACAGCTCACAGATGGTGCAAAGGTTATAGCATCACCTTGCACACCGGAAATGCAAGTTCGAACCTCACCCCGGGCAGATCGATGCTGGCTGCAGCAATCGTGGTCAAACTGGTGACCGTCAATCAACGAGCTAGGCTCCCCAGACTTAATGATAAAATTCCATCCAACAGCATGCAAGAAACAGCCATTGAAACACGACTCACAATTGCAGCCTCCAGCTTAACTGAGACCAATAACCTGATATATATGTTGGTAGCAGCTATTCTAGAAATGTTGGGCAACAAAATGAAATCCAGTGGAGAGCATTCTTACAAACCCCGCCTCCTGCAGACAACAATTTGAAGCCAAGATGAAAACCATAAGGCAGAGGTCAGCAGGCTAACTGAGCTGCAGAAACCTGGGAAGACCAGACTCATCTCAGTTACTAAGTACAGACGTATATCCACAGCCGAAGCCCTGAAAACTGCCAAGTAATGGTTAACAGCTCTGGCTAGCGGACTACATGGGTACATTAAGACCACAGAAGCCAAGCAAATAAACACACTCTTCTCCAAAGAACCAGGAAAAGTATCCAGACCAACAACATGCCAGTACCTGAACCAAACAAAACAGCAACTGAGGAGCACTGGAAGAGCATATGGGAGAAAGAAGCATCACATAACACCCAGTGCCCAGTGGCTGAGAGATCGACAGGCAAACCTCTGCAGCCTCCCAGAGGAACAGCCAATATGAAGAACTGGACATCACCAGGGCCTGACAGATCCTCGCCTGTTGGCTGAAGGAACTAACAGCGTTACATTCACTGCTAGCACCTCAAATGAACCAGCTGCTTGAAGGCGGCTCCCACCCTGACTGGCTAACTCGAGGATATAGCCACCAAGCTGAAGGAACCTGTGTGTAAATTCCTGAACCCTGCTCAGAGGGGGATTGGTAACGGCACCAGAGGCTCTAAGCACCAATTACTGGTGGTATATAGCAATAGCACAAGTGACCATCAGATGTGGAATATACCAGGGTGATACACTATCCCACTACTGTTCTGCATAGGCTTGAATCCCCTCAGCCAGTTCACCTCGAAGAGTGGATAGGAGTATCGGTTCAGGAGTGGAGTGACCATCAGCCACCTCCTCTACATGGATAACATCAAGCTGCATTCCAGAAATGAAAGAGACATTGACTCACTAATCCAGCTGACAAGGGGGTACAGCAGAGACAACAAGATGTTATTTGGACTGGAAAAGTGCAGCCAGATGGTAGTGAAAAGAGGCAAACTCATCAAGACTGAAAGAGTTGAGTTACCTGAAGGCCACATATCAGATACACAGGTACTGCCAACCAACCAGACATAGTAACAAGGAACAGAAGAAAGCAATAGCAATAGATGTGGCAACCCTGAATGACAGTAACATCAAGAAAAAAGAATATGAAAAGCTGAAGAAATATCAGGGCTTGAAAGAGCAGACAGAAAGGATGTGAAAAGTTAAAGCCAGAGCAATCCCAGAGGTGACACGAGCACTTGGAGCTGTGGCACCTGGCCTGGGAGAGTGACTCCAACAAGTCCCAGCACCAATATCTGAGATCTCAATCTAGAAGAGCGCACTACTAGGAACAGCAAGGAAACTGCATCAAGCCCTCAAGTTCTCAGGCCTCTGGTATCATCTAAATATCTTTATTATCTGAACAGAGAGATGTTTCCCACATCAGAGGTGCAGAGGGACTTAGAAGTCCTCGTGCAAGACTACCAGAAGATTAATTTACAGATTGTTCTGTGATAAAGAAAGCAAATGCAATGTTGGTATTTATTTCAAGGGTACCATAGATAATAGAAGAGGTAATGCTGAGGCTTTTTAAGACACTAGACAGGCCGCACTTGGAGTATTGTGAACAGTTTTGGGCCCCATATCTCAGAAAAGATGTGCTGTCATTGGAGAGAATCCATAGGAAGTTCACAAGGATGATCCCAGGAATGAAGAGGTTAACATATGAGGAGCGTTTGGCAGCTTTGGGCATGTACTCACTAGAATTTAAAAGAATGCAAGGGGATCTCATTGAAATCTATCTAATGTTGAAAGGACCAGATAAGGTGATTGTGGCGAAGATGTTTCCTATGATGGGGATATCCAGAACTAGTGGGCACAGCCTCAAAATTAAGAGGCAACCTTTTAGAACAGAGGTAAAGAGGAATTTTTTTAACCAGAGAGTAGTGAATCTGTGGAATGCTCTGCTTCAGACTGCTGTGGGGGCCAAGTATATTTAAGGTAGAAGTTGATAAGTTCCTGTGTTGATGTTGCTTCACAATAAAAACATTTGAAACAAAAGTTGATAGGTTCCTGATCATTCAGGGCATTAAAGGACATGGCGAGAAGGGGTTGAGTGGGATCCGGGATCACCATGATGGAATGGCACAGCAGACTGAATGAGCTGAATGGCCTAATTCTGCTCCTATGTCTTACGGGGAGGACCCAAGATTGAGGGAAAAACACACATACACACCATCCATAAGGAGCGAGAAGAAAAAATATACAAACATTTATACATAATATATACACACACACAAATACATACAGTGGCTTCCGGTTAATTGGACCATCAGTTAATCGGGACAGCCGTTTATTTGGGACAACTCTTAAACAACAAAAACTAATTGAGAAAATAGCCAGGATTCCCTTTCCTTATTTGGGACAGGAGACTGTAGCTGAACAGTTCTGAACCAGTGTCAGTCGTGTACACAAGTGTGGCCATCAGACATGTCATCATATGTGCAGCAAACTTTCTAAAGAGCAGCAATTGTATGTTCATGTATTGCTATCCTTTTAGGTTGCCAAAAGCAATGTTACATTTGTTTTTTTTTAAATCTGACTTAAAACATTTCAAACCCTTGTCGAGAAGTGCAGCCCGATGGTGGTGACAAGAGGCAAACTCATCAAGACTGAAGGGGTTGGGTTACCTGAAGGCCAGAAGGAAGGCTGCAACATCCAAGAACCTCCAAAGAGTGAGAAAGGTCCAAAAAGGCAGCTAAGTGAGAAGAAGGAGAGCAGGGCCATCAACACATTTACCCTATCAGTCATCAGATACCCAGCCGCAACAGTGTGCTGGCCAGGGAACGATCTGTAAACCACTGACTTCATGACCTGGAAAATACTAACAATACATGGAGGATTCCAACCAAAGTCCAATGTCGAACGACTGTACACCTGCCAGAATAAAGGAGGACAGGGCCTTGGAAGTGTCAAGGCCATGGTCCTGAAGAAATGCGAAACATCCATGAGCATGTCAGGGTGATGGCCCCTAAAGACGACCTGCTAGAATACCTCAGACAGCAGGCAGGGGACGTGGAAGTGATAGTGGGTGAAGCAGAGCCAGAGGACCAGAGGCCACGGCATGGCAAACCACTGCATGGTACGTACCACTGCCAGATATCAGAGGTGGCTGACAAAAGAAAATCCCACCAATGGCTGGAAACGGCAAGGCTGAGGGACAGCTCAGAGACACTGCTCACAGCTGCACAAGAACAAGCGCTGAGCCCAAGAGCAATAGAAGCAAGGGTCTACCACACCAGACAAGACCCAAGATGTAGATTGTGCAAGGATCAGGGTGCAAGATGCAGGCAGCAACAGCATACACTGAATGGCACAACCAAGTTGCAGGAACTGTGTACAAGAACTCCCAAGTCCAGATGAGGAACACCCAAGAAGGTAGCGGTCAATGACAGAGCTAAGATCCTGTGGGCTTTCCAAATACAGTCTGATAAGCAGGTACTGGCCAACCAACCAGACATTGTAATACCGGACAGGGAACAGAAGAATGCAATAGCACACTACCTCGAGGGAGTCTTGATCGTAAGTGGGCCGAAACTCTGAAGACAGGTGGCAGATCAGCTGATGATCCCACTGGTGATAGCACAGGACAGTTAACATCTTAGTCTATGTGTATCTTGTAACTCTGTGGCAACCCTGAATGACAGTAACATCAGGAAAAAAGAACATAAAAAGCTGGAGAAATACCAGGGCTTGAAAGAGCAGACAGAAAGGATGTGAAAAGTTAAAACCAGAGTACTCCCGGAGATGACACGAGCACTTGGAGCTGTGGCACCTGGTCTGGGAGAGTGACTCCAACAAGTCCCAGCACCAATATCTGAGATCTCAATCTAGAAGAGCGCACTACTAGGAACAGCAAGGAAACTGCATCAAGCCCTCAAGCTCTCAGGCCTCTGGTATCATCTAAATATCATTATTATATAAATGGAGAGAAGTTTCAAACATCTGAGGTGCAGAGGCACTTAGAAGTCCTCGTGCAAGACTCCCAGTAGATTCATTTACAGATTTAGTCTGTGAGAAATAAGGCAAATGTAATGTTGGCATTTATTCCAAGGGGAATAGAGTATAAAAGCAAAGAGGTAATGCTGAGGCTTTTTAAGACACTAGACAGGCCGCACTTGGAGTATTGTGAACAGTTTTGGGCCCCATATCTCAGAAAAGATGTGCTGTCATTGGAGAGAGTCCATAGGAAGTTCACGAGGATCATTCCAGGAATGAAGAGGTTAACATATGAGGAGCATTTGGCAGCTTTGGGCATGTACTCACTGGAATTTAGAAGAAAGCAGGGGAATCTGATTGAAACCTATCTAATGTTGAAAGGACCAGATAAGGTGATTGTGGAGAGGATGTTTCCTATGATGGGGATATCCAGAACTAGTGGGCACAGCCTCAAAATTGAGAGGCAACCTTTTAGAACAGAGGTAAAGAGGAAATTTTTTAGCCAGAGAGTAGTGAATCTGTGGAATGCTCTGCCACAGACTGCGGTGGAGACCAAGTATATTTAAGGGAGAAGTTGATAGGTTCCTGATCATACAGGGCACTATGGACATGGCGAGAAGGGGTTGAATGGGATCCAGGATCACCATGATGGAATGGCAGAGCAGATTCAATGGGCTGAATGGCCTAATTCTGCTTCTATGTCTTACGGTAGAGGACCCAAGATTGAGGGAAAAATACACATACACACCATCCATAAGGAGCAAGAAGAAAAAAAATACAGTCATTTATACGTAATATATACACACACACACATATATATTATACATATATATATGTATACATACACATTGGACCATCAGTTAATCGGGACAGCCACTTATTTCGGACAACGCTTAAACAACAAAAACTAATTGAGAAAATAGCCAGGATTCCCTTTCCTTATTTGGGACACTGTGCCATTTGATTGGGGCAGGAGACTATTGCTGAACAGTTCTGAACCATGTCAGTCGCGTACACAAGTGTGGCCATCAGACATGTCATCATATGTAGAGCAAACTTTCTAAATAGCAGCAATTGTATGTCCTTGTGCTGCTATTCGATTAGGTCATCAAAAGCAATAATTTATCATTTGTTTTTTTTAAAAATATGACTTAAAACATTGCAAACCCTTGTCGAGAAGTCACCAAAAGATTTGCCAATTTGTCTCAAAATGAAAAAATTACCCTAGTTGTCCGCTGGTTTTTGTTCATGTACAGTCAACGAAAGAAAACAGCATCATACACTGGATGAATTGCTCCGTCGATAACTATTAGGAACTAATAGTTTTATAGTACTGCAGTACTCTTGCCAGTGTTCTAATCTGTTCCGTATTTCAATTAAATAAAAAAATTTGTTACTTAGTTAAACAGTAGTTTGCCTTTTTTTAAAACCTTTATGACTATATTTCCACAAAACTGGCTAACTGGAGCAGCCGATTGTTTTAGACAAAATGTAGTGGTCCCGATGATTCCCAATTAACCAGAATCCACTGGATCTTTAGAGAAAAATGTAGGGGGGCTGATGAGTGTGTGCAGGTGACACAAAGTGAGGAAACCGGTGAAAGGATACAGGAGCAGAAATACAGTTGTGGCAGAGATGGCGGATGGAATTTAACCCAGACAAATGTGAGGGGGAATACACAGGCAATGTAGGACCCTCGGGTACAGAGGGATTTAAGGGGAGAGAACACAGTCAATGTAGGACCCTCGAGTACAGAGGGATTTTAGGGGAGAGCACACAGTCAATACAGGACCCTCGGGTACAGAGGGATTTTAGGGTGCACTATTACATATTCAGTGGACTTTGGGATAGTACACAAGACTGAACAGCCACTTCCCCTACAAGGATGACATCAAGCTGTATGCTAGCAATGAAAGAGACATTGACTCACTAACCCTCCTGACAAGGGTATACGGCAGAGACGTTGGAATGTCATTTGGACTGGAAAAGTGCAGCCCGATGGTGGTGACAAGAGGCAAACTCATCAAGACTGAAGGGGTTGGGTTACCTGAAGGCCAGAAGGAAGGCTGCAACATCCAAGAACCTCCAAAGAGTGAGAAAGGTCCAAAAAGGCAGCTAAGTGAGAAGAAGGAGAGCAGGGCCATCAACACATTTACCCTATCAGTCATCAGATACCCAGCCGCAACAGTGTGCTGGCCAGGGAACGATCTGTAAACCACTGACTTCATGACCTGGAAAATACTAACAATACATGGAGGATTCCAACCAAAGTCCAATGTCGAACGACTGTACACCTGCCAGAATAAAGGAGGACAGGGCCTTGGAAGTGTCAAGGCCATGGTCCTGAAGAAATGCGAAACATCCATGAGCATGTCAGGGTGATGGCCCCTAAAGACGACCTGCTAGAATACCTCAGGCAGCAGGCAGGGGACGTGGAAGTGATAGTGGGTGAAGCAGAGCCAGAGGACCAGAGGCCACGGCATGGCAAACCACTGCATGGTACGTACCACTGCCAGATATCAGAGGTGGCTGACAAAAGAAAATCCCACCAATGGCTGGAAACGGCAAGGCTGAGGGACAGCTCAGAGACACTGCTCACAGCTGCACAAGAACAAGCGCTGAGCCCAAGAGCAATAGAAGCAAGGGTCTACCACACCAGACAAGACCCAAGATGTAGATTGTGCAAGGATCAGGGTGCAAGATGCAGGCAGCAAAGCATACACTGAATGGCACAACCAAGTTGCAGGAACTGTGTACAAGAACTCCCAAGTCCAGATGAGGAACACCCAAGAAGGTAGTGGTCAATGACAGAGCTAAGATCCTGTGGGCTTTCCAAATACAGTCTGATAAGCAGGTACTGGCCAACCAACCAGACATTGTAATACCGGACAGGGAACAGAAGAAAGCAACAGCAATAGATGTGGTAACCCTGAATGACAGTAACATCAGCAAAAAATATGGAAAGCTGAAGGAATATCAGGGCTTGAAAGAGCAGACAGAAAGGATGTGAAAAGTTAAAGCCAGAGTACTCCCGGAGGTGACACGAGCACTTGGAGCTGTGGCACCTGGTCTGGGAGAGTGACTCCAACAAGTCCCAGCACCAATATCTGAGATCTCAATCTAGAAGAGCGCACTACTAGGAACAGCAAGGAAACTGCATCAAGCCCTCAAGCTCTCAGGCCTCTGGTATCATCTAAATATCATTATTATATAAATGGAGAGAAGTTTCAAACATCTGAGGTGCAGAGGCACTTAGAAGTCCTCGTGCAAGACTCCCAGAAGATTCATTTACAGATTTAGTCTGTGAGAGAGAAGGCAAATGCAATTTTGGCATTTATTCCAAGGGGAATAGAATATAAAAGCGAAGAGGTAACACTGAGGCTTTTTAAGACACAAGACAGGCCGCACTTGGAGTATTGTGAACAGTTTTGGGCCCCATATTTCAGAAAAGATGTATTGTCATTGGAGACAGTCCATAGGAAGTTCACGAGGATCATTCCAGGAATGAAGAGGTTAACATATGAGGAGCATTTGGCAGCTTTGGGCATGTACTCACTGGAATTTAGAAGAAAGCAGGGGGATCTCATTGAGACCTATCTAATATTGAAAGGACTAGATAAGGTGATTGTGGAGAGGATGTTTCCTATGATGGGGAAATCCAGAACTGGAGGGCACAGCCTCAAAATTGAGAGGCAACCTTTCAGAAGAGAGGTAAAGAGGAATTTTTTTTAGCCACAGAGTAGTGAATCTGTGGAATGCTCTGTCACAGACTGCGGTGGAGGCCAAGTATATTTACAGCGGAGGTTGATAGGTGCCTGATGATACAGGGCATTAAAGGACATGGCGAGAAGGGGTTAAGTGGGATCCGGGCAGACTCAATGGGCTGAATGGCCTAATTCTGCTTCAATGTCTTACGGGGAGGATCCAAGATTGAGGGAAAAATACACATACACACCATCCATACGGAGCGAGAATAAATAAAATTATACAAACATTTACACATAATATATACACATACATACAAATACATACAGTGGATTCTGGTTAATTAGACCATCAGTTAAACAGGACAATCGCGTATTTCGGACAACTCTTAAAACAACAAAAACTAATTGAGAAAATAGCCAGGACTCCCTTTGTTTATTTGGGACACTGTGCCATTTGATTGGGACAGGAGACTGTTGCCGCACAGTTCTGAACCGTGTCAGTCGCATACACAAATGTGGCCATTAGACATGACATCACGCGTACAGCAAACTTCCTAAAGAGCAGCAATTGTATGTTCTTGTGTTGCTATTCAATTAGGTCGTCAAAAGCAATACTGGATCATTTTTTAAAAAATCTGACTTAAAACATTTCAAACCCTTGTCGAGAAGCCAAGGGATTTGCCAATTTGTCACAAATTGAAAAAAATTACCCTAGTTGTCTGCTGGTTTTTGTTCATGTACAGTCATCGAAAGAAAACAGCATCATACACTGGATGAATTGCTCCGTCGATAACTATTAGGAACTAATAGTTTTATAGTACTGCAGTACTCTTGCCAGTGTTCTAATCTGTTCTGTATTTCAATTAAATAAATAATTTGTTACTCAGTTAAACAGTAGTTTGCCTTTTTTAAAAAGCTTTCTGACTATATTTCCACGAAACTGGCTAACTGGGGCAGTCGATTGTTTAAGCCAAAAATGTAGTGGTCCCAATGTTTCCCAATTAACCGGGATCCACTGGATCTTTAGAGAAAAATGTTGGGGGGGGGGGAGGGCCGATGAGTGTGTGCAGGTGACACAAAGTGAGGAAACCGGTGAAAGGATACAGGAGCAGAAATACAGTTGTGGCAGAGATGGCGGATGGAATTTAACCCAGACAAATGTGAGGGGAGAACACACAGTCAATGCAGGATCCTCGGGTACAGAGGGAGTTTAGGGTGCACTATTACATATTCAGTGGACTTTGGGATAGTACACAAGACTGAACAGCCACTTCCCCTACAAGGATGACATCAAGCTGTATGCTAGCAATGAAAGAGACATTGACTCACTAACCCTCCTGACAAGGGTATATGGCAGAGACGTTGGAATGTCATTTGGACTGGAAAAGTGCAGCCCGATGGTGGTGACAAGAGGCAAACTCATCAAGACTGAAGGGGTTGGGTTACCTGAAGGCCAGAAGGAAGGCTGCAACATCCAAGAACTTCCAAAGAGTGAGAAAGGTCCAAAAAGGCAGCTAAGTGAGAAGAAGGAGAGCAGGGCCATCAACACATTTACCCTATCAGTCATCAGATACCCAGCCGCAACAGTGTGCTGGCCAGGGAACGATCTGTAAACCACTGACTTCATGACCTGGAAAATACTAACAATACATGGAGGATTCCAACCAAAGTCCAATGTCGAACGACTGTACACCTGCCAGAATAAAGGAGGACAGGGCCTTGGAAGTGTCAAGGCCATGGTCCTGAAGAAATGCGAAACATCCATGAGCATGTCAGGGTGATGGCCCCTAAAGACGACCTGCTAGAATACCTCAGGCAGCAGGCAGGGGACGTGGAAGTGATAGTGGGTGAAGCAGAGCCAGAGGACCAGAGGCCACGGCATGGCAAACCACTGCATGGTACGTACCACTGCCAGATATCAGAGGTGGCTGACAAAAGAAAATCCCACCAATGGCTGGAAACGGCAAGGCTGAGGGACAGCTCAGAGACACTGCTCACAGCTGCACAAGAACAAGCGCTGAGCCCAAGAGCAATAGAAGCAAGGGTCTACCACACCAGACAAGACCCAAGATGTAGATTGTGCAAGGATCAGGGTGCAAGATGCAGGCAGCAACAGCATACACTGAATGGCACAACCAAGTTGCAGGAACTGTGTACAAGAACTCCCAAGTCCAGATGAGGAACACCCAAGAAGGTAGCGGTCAATGACAGAGCTAAGATCCTGTGGGCTTTCCAAATACAGTCTGATAAGCAGGTACTGGCCAACCAACCAGACATTGTAATACCGGACAGGGAACAGAAGAAAGCAACAGCAATAGATGTGGTAACCCTGAATGACAGTAATATCAGCAAAAAATATGGAAAGCTGAAGAAATATCAGGGCTTGAAAGAGCAGACAGAAAGGATGTGAAAAGTTAAAACCAGAGTACTCCCGGAGGTGACACGAGCACTTGGAGCTGTGGCACCTGGTCTGGGAGAGTGACTCCAACAAGTCCCAGCACCAATATCTGAGATCTCAATCTAGAAGAGCGCACTACTAGGAACAGCAAGGAAACTGCATCAAGCCCTCAAGCTCTCAGGCCTCTGGTATCATCTAAATATCATTATTATATAAATGAAGAGAAGTTTCAAACATCTGAGGTGCAGAGGCACTTAGAAGTCCTCGTGCAAGACTCCCAGTAGATTCATTTACAGATTTAGTCTGTGAGAAATAAGGCAAATGTAATGTTGGCATTTATTCCAAGGGGAATAGAGTATAAAAGCAAAGAGGTAATGCTGAGGCTTTTTAAGACACTAGACAGGCCGCACTTGGAGTATTGTGAACAGTTTTGGGCCCCATATCTCAGAAAAGATGTGCTGTCATTGGAGAGAGTCCATAGGAAGTTCACGAGGATCATTCCAGGAATGAAGAGGTTAACATATGAGAAGCATTTGGCAGCTTTGGGCATGTACTCACTGGAATTTAGAAGAAAGCAAGGGGATCTCATTGAAACCTATCTAATGTTGAAAGGACCAGATAAGGTGATTGTGGAGAGGATGTTTCCTATGATGGGGATATCCAGAACTGGAGGGCACAGCCTCAAAATTGAGAGGCAACCTTTTAAAAGAGAGGTAAAGAGGAATTTTTTTAGCCACAGAGTAGTGAATCTGTGGAATGCATTGTCACAGATTGCGGTGGAGGCCAAGTATATTTAAGGGGGAAGTTGATAGGTTACTGATGAGTCAGGACATTAAAGGACATGGCGAGAAGGGGTTGAGTGGGATCCAGGATCACCATGATGGAATGGCAGAGCAGACTAGATGGGCTGAATGGCCTAATTCTGCTCCTACGTCTTACGGTAGAGGAAACTTTCTAAATGTGTAGAGCAAACTTTCTAAGTAGCAGCAATTGTACGTTCTTGTGTTGCTGTCCCTTCGTGGTCAAAAGCAAAATTTGATCATTTGTCTTTTTTAAATCCGACTTAAAACATTTCAAACCCTTGTCGAGAAGCCACCAAAAGATTTGCCAATTTGTCACAAATTGAAAAAAATTACCCTACTTGTCCGCTGGTTTTTGTTCATGTACAGTCAACGAAAGAAGGCAGCATCATACACTGGATGAATTGCTCTGTCGATAACTATTAGGAACTAATAGTTTTATAGTACTGCAGTACTCTTGCCAGTGTTCTAATCTGTTCGGTATTTCAATTAAATAAATAATTTGTTACTCAGTTAAACAGTAGTTTGCCTTTTTTTAAAAAACCTTTATGATTATATTTCCACGAAACTGGCTAAATGGGGCAGCTGATTATTTGAGCCAAAATGTACTGGTCCCGATGTTCCCCAATTAACCGGAATCCACTGGATATTTAGAAAAATGTAGGGCGACTGATGAGTGTGTGCAGGTGACACAAAGTAAGGAAACAGGATAGAGGAGCAGATATACAGTTGTGGCAGAGATGGCGGATGGAATTTAACCCAGACAAATGTGAGGGGAATACACAGGCAATGTCAGATCCTCGGGTACAGAGGGATTTTAGGGGAGAGTACACAGTCAATGTAGAGCCCTCGGGTACAGAGGGTTTTTAGGGTGCACTATTACATATTCAATGGACTTAGGGATAGTATGCAAGCCTGAACAGTCCAAAAACATGTCCTTTCAGCCCATCTTGTCCATGCCGGCCAGGAAGGTCCTTTAATTCAATTTGCCTGCAGTAGGCCTGCATCGCTCCCCTTCCCCTCTGTGCACCTATTCAAATACCTTTGGATGTTGTCATTGTACCCCAACTCTTTTGGCAGCTTGTCCCACATACCCACCACCCTCGGCTTCAAACAGCCTGTCCCTCAGCCCCTCTTTCCCACTGGTGGGCTATCACCTGCTCAACCATTACATGTGGATGGTAGACCACCACCCAAACTGGCAATGGGGCAAAGTTTCAACCGTCTCCTGCTGCCCACTGAGGTCCCAACCAGACAGCACAGGTGTGCTGTGCCAATGCTTGGCTTGCCAAATCCACTGAGGTGGGCGGAGGGTCTGTTTTCTGTAGTGTGGGGATCACCCCGGTCCTGGAGGAGGAAGGAGCTGGCCCATATCACCTTTAGGTGATGTGCTTCCTGTCCAATGGTTGCTCAGCAGGGGTTGCAGGTTAACGGGCCACGGCCCTGTTACCGTTCGGGATCCTTCTGTGCCTTTGCAGGACAGGGTGGAGTGGAGCCAGCGAGGGCCAGAGGTGACATCGGGCTGGCCTGGCTTCGTGAGCAGACAGCTTGTTCTGCTCCCACCTGCAGCTTGACAACCGACGGTGGGGAGAAGCAGATTCTCAGCCACAATGGCAACGGTGTTACCCCCAGGGACACTTGTTCGTGGTTAGGTGTGGGATGTGGGTCCAGGATCTGCTCCAATCTCCTGGGACTGCGACCTTCCCCTCTTGCTGCCTGTTCACCTGCTACAGTGCAGTATGGTGATGGATGCATGAGAGGGTGCCATGCTCGGCAGCCCTCGTGGGCTCCACCACCCAGGCCATGCCATTGACACTCACACAGTGTGGCACTGGGCCCAGTTGAGTTCTGTTGGTGGGGTGGGGGGAGGACAGGGGACTCAGGACTCAACAGGCCCTGCTGGGGTACCCGGTGTCTGCCAGTGTACCTGACCACTGCACCAGCGTCACCCACCTCTGGGAGTCAGGACGGACAAAGGGCACTGGACCGGATTGGACGGCTGACGAAGCAGCCATCTGCCAGAAATGGGGCAGCTCAGGAGGCAGACACTTCTGGGAATATAGATAGCCGAGGAGACAGCCGTCTTTGGGAGAAGTGCTCAACGAGGAGGCAGACATCTGTGGGAGGCCAGATGGTCAGGAAGTCAGACGCCACCGTGAAGGCCTGAGAGGGGGAGGAGTCAGGCATCTCTGCGATACCAGACGGAGGAGGGAGCAGTCTGCGTGAGGCTAGACAGAGGAGGCAGATGTCTCTGAGCATCCCACAAGGGACCGGGAATGGGGTGGGGTGAGGGCTGCATCAAGAATGTAAAACACCTCTGACTGAAGAGAGCCTCACCCCCCTCAGATCCGCTTCAGCTGACCTGGCTCGGCAGGGGCAGCCCACACTTAGGTGGACATGCTGGTGAGGTTGTCGTGGCTGAGCCCTCCTCCCTTGCGACAGGGCCCAGCCGGGGGCGCGGCCGAGCAGTAGTCCTGCAGGCCGTGGCGCAGGCTGACCAGGGCAGAGCCCAGGCAGGCGCGGTTGGGGGAGAGGGGCCCGCCGGGCAGCTGGAAGAGCAGAGTGGCCACGGCCGCCAGTCCGTCCTCAGTGGGCTCCAGCGTGACAGGCCCCACCCGGAAGCCGCTGCCGCCGGCGGCGATGGTAGCCGGTAGGGAAGGGTGAGGAGGGGGGGCGGTCAGAGGCTGGGGCGGTGGGAGGAAGGGGGGCAGCAGCTCCCCGCTGCGGCGACTTTGCCGGGGCGCAGGGCGGGGCCGGAGGGGCAGGAGGAGGGTGGGAGGGGGCAGGGCCAGGGGAAGAAAGGGGACCCGGGCCTCCGGCTCCAGGCAAACGGTGAGGCGGGCGAAGGGGCGGCTGGCCATCTTGTCCATCTCCTGCAGGTGACGGCGGCGTTCCCGCCGGGCGTCCACCGCCTGCTTGGCCTTCCAGAGCAGCACGCACGCCGAGAGGAAGAGGAAGAAACAGGAGAAGAAGACGCTGAAGAAGACGAAGAGGTCGATGTGGGCCTGGTCCTGGCGGAAGAACAGCAGCCCCTGTGCCTCGCCAGGGCCCGCTCCCAGCAGCGCCAGGAAGAACCGCTGCGTCTTGAGGGCGTGCAGGCGGTACGGGTAGGTGACCACCAGCCGCTGACTCACCCTGCGCACCACCAGCACGGTCTGCGGGCTCTGCACCGTCACGTAGGTGGTCAGGCCCTCGGCCTGCTCCTCCCTCAGCTGCGGGGCCGCTGGGAGCGGCAGGCTGACGTTCTGTGCCATGCGCCCCACCCCGCCCTCGGCCCCTGCCGCCCCCTCGGCCTCGCCGAGCCTCACCAGGTGCCAGCCAGTGAGCGGGTCGATGGCCACGGCGAAGGAGGAGTGCGAGTTGGAGAGGTGGACGTCGACGGCACCGAAGGTGACGTCCACTGTGATGCGGATGTCCACGTTGGTGAACTTGGGCTGCACGGCGAAGAAGACGGTGCGGCCAGCCGGCAAGTTGCGGACGTGTGGCTCGTGGTAGCAGTTGCTCTGCGAGGTGGGGTCGAAGCAGTACTCCTGTTCCACCGTGATCTGTCGGTAGCACTGGCGGCCCTGCGTCGGGTTTCCCAGGAAGTTCTCCTTGCAGCGGGCACACTGTGGAGGTAGGTGGTGCAGAGCAGAGGACAAGTGACAAAGTCAGGGTCAGGGTCACTAGCAATGCTTCGCTCATGTCTCAGGCTGAGATTAGGGGAAGGGGAGGCAGCCGTTTGGGGAGGAAGGGAGTGGACAGGAGGGGGCGGTAGGATGGGGGTGAAGAGGGAGGGGGAGGTGCAGGGGGATCAAGAGGAGGAGGGAGAGGGCGGTAGGTGGAGGGAGAGGACGTTGGGGGAGGGGGAGGAAGGAGAGCGGAAGAGGAAGGGGGCACACACCTGGTATTTGTAGCAGTCCTTCCTCTCGGCCTGAGCGGTCGGGCAGCTAGTCTCCGTGTTGTTCTGACACAGGCACTCTGTACCGTCCGAGACTCTGCACCGGTCCCAGTGCCCATTACACTGGCATCTGTAACGGCAACAGTTAGCAGTCAGAACAGTGTGATGGGGTGGCCAGGGACACGTGTGATAGGGAACGAAGAGACGGGAGAGGGAGGGAGGGAGGGAGGGGAGACAGGGAAAGGAAGAGAGAGACAGTTAATGCAAGGAGGGGGATGGTGGAGAGTTGAGGGAAGTGACATAATTGGACCATATTTGTGCTGGCAGAATGTCCAGACCACTTTGAAGGAAATAGAGCAATATATTATGGTAGTAGAATGTCCCTGAGTGTCTACCCATACCAAGCAACACTATTAACTAACAAATCACTGCCAAACAGGACTGGCTGGAATGGGACATCTTGGGAAGAGCCTGTTTCCAGGCTGTGACTATGACCATAGACTGCTGATAATACGATTATGACCGACGACCGTAAAATGCAATTGATCCTTCAACAGGAAATGCACACAAAACATTGTTGTACATTTAGTAGTGTTACAAAGGCAGACTCACATGACCTAGTGCCCTGACTGGTCTTTCACTGAATACAGACTTAAAAACTGACAGGAATATTTAACACACAGGTTAGATCATATTTCTCTTGCATAGAATTGATGAGTTTTATGGTTGAAAGATCGAACAGGATTTTTCGAGAATGTGACTCCCAGTACAGAGGAGAGAGAACTGGCCGGTGTGAGTGCGTGAAGATTCATTCAGTAAGGCGAGTCTCCACAATGATTTCAAAACGAGTTTGGGGGAAGAGTCGGGCCCCCTCTACTGATGGGGCCAACCGTGGATGTTGGGTCCTCGCCATCCGAGTCGATACACAAGCAGGGCAGAATGAGCTGCTGCCTATGCAGCAGACTTACAGAGATAATACACTGCTCCATTTCCTTCGAGGTAGTCTGGACCTGGGCCACAGGGTACAATACTACAGTAGTCATTCACGCCCACGCAGCTGATGAACCTAAAGGAACGGCAGAGACTGATACAGTTTGACATCCGTGACATCGTAGAAGTTGCCCGTCAGCGTTGAACTCAACGTAGGACTGCCTTAGGGACTCCAGCTCTGAATTTTCCCTCGGGGTTTACTCCCAAAGCCTTCCTCATGAGTGGGTATAGCCATAACGTATATATTCAAAAGAGAGAATAGTAAACAACTTAATACACACAAACAATTCTTCAGATGCTGGAAATCTTGATCAACACACACAAAATGCTGGAGGAACTCAGCAGACCAGGCAGCATCTGGGGAAAAAAAAGTCCTGCCAAAGGGTTTCCGCCTGAAACGTTGCCTGCACTCTTTTCCTAGATGCTGCCTGGCCCGCTGCTCCCCCAGCATTTTGTGAGTGTTGCTCGAATTCCCAGCGTCTGCAGATTTTCTCTTGTTAGTGAACAGTTGATGCTTCTGCCTGACACTTGATGAAGGGTCCTGTCGTCAGGGAGAAGATATCAGTGGGGCTGCTAAGGGGGAGAGCTCATTTGGGGATCAGGGGAGAGGTTGGCATAGGTCAAGTACAGGGGGGTCGTCAGGAGGGTGTGCAGGGATTGTTTGGAGGATCGATTGGGGGAGAGACAGCCAGAGAGGGAAGGGAAGGTGGTTGTTGTTTCGCTGTGAGAATGGCAGTGCTGGTGAACGATTTAGAAGAAACCATCCTGAGTTGGTTTCCACGAGTGGATTCCACAACAAGGATGAAGCAGCTCTGAAGTCCTAATGGACAACAGGGTTGGCATGGGTCAGTTGGGGTAAAGGGCCTGTTTCTGTGCTGTCTCTCTTCAGGTGACGGACGGAAGGAGGGAGGGAGGGAGGGAATGGAATGGAGTGGGATGGGATCTGCTGACGTGATGAGGAGGAGAGTCAGACGCAGTCTGTGGGCTGGGACAGAGGGGAGAACATGGAATGAGAGTCAACAGAAACTGGTCACATTGTGGAAGGGCGCAGGAAGGGAAAGAGGAAGGTGGGTAGTTGGTGGATAGAGCCAGCAGCTTGAAGGGGGAGGTAGGTGAGATGGAGTGGGAGCGAGATGGAGTAAGTGAGGGTGAGAGGGTGAGGGGATTGGGGTGAGAGGGGAGGGGACAGTGAGAGGGAGGAGTGAGTGGAGGGGATTGGGGAGAGAGGGAGGAGGTGTGGAAGAAAATTTCAAACATAGGGTTAAGAGAGTTCTATATTGCTAAAGCTTTGTGACCTTGTGGACATACTGTGTTTTCCAATTAAGTTGCAAATCTATATAACTAAGATCATTGTGCTAGGCATCGATACTCCTCACGGCGATAATACAGTTGCTTAATCTGGACACAAATCATGAGCAGAGAGACTATGGACTGCCAACTCTTTGACATCTAAGGGGGGGGGGGCGGGTAGTGGTTTTGCTCACTTCACTGATACGGGATATAAACACAAACTGTTTTCCTTGTAACTCAAGAGTTCCGCACATGTGGAATCTCCATGATATTGTGCTAAAATAAATGATGCGCCACTTGAAGACTGGTACCGCGCTTTATTTTAAAATTCCCCGACAAATTGTCAAGCAAGATCTCTACAAAAGTAGGGATGCAGTAACTGAGGGTCACAAAAGCAACTTTGAGTTAGCTGGGAAAGACCGCAGCATCCCGTGAAGTGAGGATCCAGAAGGAGGAATGGTGGGTAGGAGGGAGGGGGTTAGATGTAGGGTGGGGATTAGAGATGGTAGGGGGAGGTTACATGGAAGGTGGGGGTTAGGGAGGGGGTAGGAGGAAGTGGGGTTAGATGGAGGGTGGGGATTAGGAAGGGAGGGTGGGTAGGAGGGAGGGGTTAGATGAAGGGTGGGGGTAGGAGGAAATGGGTTAGAGGTAGGGTTAGAGGTAAGGGTGAAGGGTGGGGGTCAGGGAGGGAGGGGGTAGGCCACCCTCAGGGTCGCTCGGCTCGCTGTCGTCTAGGGAAACAGCCTCGGCCCCGCCAAACTGGGTAATTCGTTTGTGTGGATGCTGTGTGAGGTACCCCACCCCGCCCAAATAACAGATAATACACCAGATGCAATTAAATGATTTACAGTTTATAGATATTACTGGAACTATATAATTAAAAGAGAATAAAATATAAACGGAAAATAAAAGGCGCCACGCTTATCAAAGTTCACTCTCTTCGTGCACAAAAACCGTTGGAGCTCAAGGACCTTCTTCTTCACCCTGCGACCCCCTCGGACCAGTCGCCCGGGACCACCAACGGTGGTCGACCAGATGCTCCACACCAGTCCGTCTCCGTCTCCTCGCCGAATGTCCCGCTTGGGGTCTGACCCCGTTAGCGGACTCACAGCACCTCGTCCATCCTCTGTCTCGCTCTCCCGCCTTCTGCCCCAAAACCTCGCGCAAACAGTATCTTCAAATACACCAAAACCATAACAACTATCCCAATTGGTTAATAGCACCCTCTTATCACACTCTAAAGCAAAAACAAACTGTTAGCGCAAACTTTCTCAGCGTTTAACACAACAAAGCCGCATTCCCCAGATTAACATAACAAAGACGCCATTTTAATTAGCCTCCGCAGTAACATAAAAGTCGAAACCCCCTTACAGAGGGAATGGGGTTAGAGGGAGGGGTTAGATGGAGGGTGGGGGTCAGGGAGGGAGGGGTTAGATGGAGGGAGGGGTTAGATGGATGGTGGGGGTCAGGGAGGGAGGGGTTAGATGGATGGTGGGGGTCAGGGAGGGAGGGGTTAGATGGAGGGTGGGGTCGGGGAGGGAGGGATTAGATGGAGGGTGGGGTCAGGGAGGGACGGGTTAGATGGAGGGTGGGGTCGGGGAGGGAGGCTCGCAGCTCAGATGGGGTTGTTCCCTACTTGGTGCACTTGTTGTCAAGCAAGAAGTAGCCCTCGAGACAGGAGTGGCATCGCTCCCCGGAGCTGTTGTTCTGGCACTGGACGCACACGGCATTCTCCTCTGTCGGGCCCTCGCTCACCCAGCTCCCAATCTGTAGGGAGAGGCCAGGCCTGCGTTAGTGGGAAAAACTATCACAACCCCACTACCTGCCTGCCTCCCACCACCGGGCTGGTCATCGACCATCCACTTCCCCACCCACCTCCCCATTCCAGTGCTTACAGTCCCAAGTGTCAGCTTCTGTGTGCCCCCACCCCCCCCCCACAGTCACTGCATTCCCCACCCCTCCACCCATGAGTGCAGACACACACTCAGACCAGAGGTGAGGGGCGGTTGGAGAGGTGGGTCTTGGCCCCTTGCACTTTGCTGGGAGTTGTGGGGAAAACAAGCAGGGACAAGGGACGAGGGACATCTCAGAGGGAGTGGTGGGGGCTAGTTCCAGCTCAAATGGGCAGAGTGTCCAACAAAGACGTGCTCACTGGAGCAATGCGGTGGTATCTGGGGGGGGGGGGGTCCCCAGAATCCTGAGGGGGGGGGGGGGACGGGTGGGGGGAGGTAGAAGCACCCAGTGCCCATAGTGGGGAAGAAGAGAAGATTTGGGACAGGCAAAAGTGGGGGGTGTAGGCAGCCCGGATCACCCGAGGGAAGCTCAGCTCAGTGAGGGAGGTAACAATAGTGAGAAGGTGACTCAGGGAGGGTGGGATGGGACAGTGTGGGGGAGAGAGAGGACGGGAGAGAGAGGGAGAGAGGGAGAGAGGGAGAGAGGGAGAAAGGGAGAGAGGGAGAGAGGGAGAGAGGGAGAGAGAGAGAGAGAGAGAGAGAGAGAGAGAGAGAGAGAGAGAGAGAGAGAGAGAGAGAGAGAATGAATGATGGTGGGAGGGGCTGGGAGCCAGAAACAGTGAGGGCAGTCTGGTGAAAAAGCTGGGGAGAGTGGGAGAGTGGCCGGGTCAGGGCCTCTGGAGGGGTGGGGAAACCCCTTCGGTGGGGTTGACGCAGTGTCGAGATGACACGAAACAATGCAGGGACAAGCCCAAGGAGGTGGGCATTATTCACCAGTTGTCTGGTACCCCGGATCAACCACTCAAACTGTTGGGGGAACTCAGCAGGCCAGGCACCATCTATGGAAAAGAGTACAGTCGACGTTCTGGGCCGAGAGCTTTCACCAGGACTGAAGGGTTTCGGCCCAAAACGTCGACTGTACTCTTTTCCACAGATGCTGCCTGGCCTGCTGACTTCCTCCCGCAGTTTGTGCGTGTTGCTCGGAATTCCAGCATCTGCAGATTTTCCCTTGTTTGTGACAGGATCAATCATTTCCCGGTTTCCCTGAAACGATTATCTGTAAACTCCGCGCGTCCCCAGCCACTGAGGAGTTAAATACTGAGGGAGGAGGGAGAGGGAATCAGGAGCACTCTGCCCGGGGGGGGGGGGGAGAGGGGGGCAGGGGCTGAGACCAGGGGACGGCGGGGGCTCAGACTCTCAGCGCCGAGGGATCGGATCAACGTGTGAACTACTGCGGCCGAGGAGGGCGGGGACTGGGGAATGGGGGGTCAGTGCAATCCGAAGGGCCTGTCTCTGCGGGAGGCAGTCGTTGCCGTACTGACCTGGGCTGGGTCCAGCGGGTGTCCTTGGGGTTCCTGCAGCCACAGGTTGTACTGCTCTTTGGTGATGCAGACATCGCTGTTGTTGTTGCAGAAGACGCTGCAGGGTCTGCACGTCCCACCGTCCACTGCCAAGCCCACAAACAGCGGCCGGCACTTCTCGCAGTGATCCCCCTGCACGGCGGAGGCACACAGCGGGGTCAGGGAGATGAGGGAGCACACCGAGGGGACTGAGCCCCCTACTGAATCACTAATCCCCTGATCTTTGTCGCTGGCATCGGGCGCCACGACAGCACAACGGTTCGCGTGAGCCACTATTAAAGCTCGGCGCATGGGAGTTCACAGCACAATTCTGGCACCATCTCTAAGGACTTTGTACATTCTCCCCATGACCGCCCAGCTTTCGTTGGCATGCTCCAGTATTCCCCCTGCAGTCTATAGACATACCGGTTCATAGGTTAATTGGTCATTTAAATTGCCCTTTGGTTAGGCTAGGGTTAAATAAGTGTGTTGCTGCGCCATGCGGCTGACTGGGCCAGAAAGGGCCAATCTCGAAATGAAATTAAAATCTGCCCGACACCC